>NW_017191276.1:0-10855 GCF_001704415.2 Capra hircus
TTTCCTTCCTCCAAGGAAGAGAGCTTTTCCAGTGCTGAGTCATAACAACAAGGCTGGAAAGGTCTGGCTTAGAGGGCATTTCTCAGCGGCAATGGCCCTGAGGCCTGCACCCAGGGAGGGATCCTACCCTCCCAGGGGAAGTCAAAGCAACCTCCAAACAGCTGTTCTCTCATATTTCCTCTGCAGGAGGGAGCTAGTGAGCCCAGGTCTGTCTGGAACGTTCTTGGATCCTGCGGGGAAATCATCCTGGGAGCCCACCTGGATACCAGTCGTAGGGGCTAAAATTCGCATTTTCCTTCCTTGGAGCCCTAACGCAGTATAGCCTAAACTGCTTGAAAATCCATCCTGTTGCTGTTTTCTTCCCTCTGACAGAGCGAGCTTTGCTCCCCATTTTGGGATTTCAGAAGCAAGGTGGTGGCCTGCAACTCCTTGCCTGGGGTCCATTGGAGGTGCAAGGTGCCCTCGACCAGGTGACCCCAGCATGACACCTGGCCCCCTCAGACACACTCCCGCAGCAGTCCCATGGGCAGGACTGCTCTCAACTAGGAATGTGTTTGCAAGGCCAGGAAACTGCAGGGAGACACAAGGCCCTGATTCTGGAATTGAGTCTGTTGGAACAGGCCTGCAGGTCTTCTGTCTAACAAGCCAAACACTTGCTGCAAGATACAGGCCTGAAAACACACTTCTTGGGCTGCCTTTCCTTCCTCCAAGGAAGAGAGTTTTCTCAGCCTCCTTGTGGCTGAGAGTCACACAGGGCTGAAAAAGCACTTGCTGGGAGATTCTTTTCATTGGCCATGGCCCCTGAGGCCCTGTGCTCAGGGAGGGCTCCCTCCCTCCCAGGGAAAGTCAAAGGAAGCTCCAAACGGCTGTTCAATCATGTTTCTGAGAGAGTCATTGCCAAGGCAGGTTTCTAAGAAGTTCAAGGGTCCCCAAGGAGAGAGGGGTCTAGAATTCTCAAGGAGGAAGAAGGGACAAACTGTTTTCCCCTCTACATTCCTTAGGATTATATAACAATCATGCATCCTTCTTGAGGACGGTCTCTGGAAAAAACCTTCTGGCTAATCCTGTTATCTTAAAATGTACAATTATGGGAGTAGGTCTAGTGAGTCTTTACAACCTCCAGACATTCTTTTGTTCGTCATAAACTTATTGGAGAGTATATAACTCCATTACTAACACTAGGCAAGGGGGTACGTTTTTCTGCCCCTTGTGATGTCTCTGTCAGAAGCTTTCTCTATCTCCTTTATACTTTAATAAAACTCTATTGCACAAAAGCTCTGAGCAATCAAGCCTCGTCTTGGGCCCTGGATTGAATTCTTCTCCTCCATAAGCCAAGAATCCCAGCATCTTTTCGTGGTTCAGCAACAATATTTCATTTCCTCTGCAGGAGAGAGCTAGTGAGCTTAGGTCTGTCTGGAACATTCTTGGATCCTGTGGGGAAAATATCCTGTGCACACATCTGGATACTGGGCCTAGAGGCCAAAATTTGCATTTCTTTCCCGGGGAGCCCTAACGTGGTGTGACTTAGCAACTGCTTGAAAAATCCATCCCATTGCTGTTTTCCTCCTTCTGACAGAGCTGGCTTTTGTTCCCTGCTTTGGGATATCTCAACCGAAGGGCCGGTCCATAGCTACTCGCCTGGGGCCCATTGGATGTGCAAGGTGCCCTCGACTAGGTGACCCTAGCATGGCACTCAGCCCGCTCAAACACACTCCCGAGGCTTCTTTCTCATGGGAAGCACTGCTCCAACCTAGGAATGTGTCTGCAATGCTTGGAAAGTGCAGTGAGACACACAGCCCTGACTCTGCAATTGAGGCCCTCAGAGCAAGCCTGCAGCTCTGATGTCTGAGAAGCAAAACACTTGCTGCAAAGAGAGGCCTGAAAACACACTCTCTGTGGATGACTTTCCTTCCTCTAAGGAAGATAGTTTTCCCAGTCTCCTGCTTCCTGAATGTCACACAGCTGGAATGCGCTTGCTTGGAGGTCGTGATTCAGTGGCAATGACCCCTGAGGCCCTTTGCCCAGGGAGGGCTCCCACACTCACAGGCAAATCAAAGCAACTTCCAAGTGAGTCAGCTCTTCACATCAAGTGGCCAAAGTATTGGAGTTTCAGGTTCAGTATTAGTCCTTCCAATGTATATTCAGACCTGATTTCCTTTAGGATGGAGTGGTTGCGTCTCCTTGTAGTCTAAGCGACCTACAAGCATCTTCTTCAACACCACAGTTCAAAAGCATCTAATTTTCAGCTGTCACTTTCTTTATAGTACATCTTTCATATCCATCCATGACATATGGAAAAACCATAGCCTTGACTGGATGGATCTTTGTTGGCAAAGCAACGTCTCGGCTTTTTAATATGCTGTCTAGTTTGGTCATCACTTTTCTTCCAAGTCATAAATATGTTTTAAGTTCATGGAGGCAGCCATCACCTGCAGTGATTTCCAAGCCCCCCAAAATAGTCTGCTGCTGTTTCCAATGTGTTCCCATCTATTTGCCATGAAGTGATGAGACTGGATGCAATGATTTTTAGTTTTCTGAATGCTGAGCTTTAAGCTAACTTTTTCACTCTCCTCTTTCACTTTCATCAGGAGACTCTTTAGTTCTTCTTCACTTTCTGCCATAAGGGTGGTGTCATCTGCATATCTGAGATTCTTGATATTTCTCCCAGCAATCTGGATTCCAGCGTGTGCTTCCTCCAGCCCAGTGTTTCTCATGATGTACTCTGCATATAAGTTAAATAAGCAGGGTGACAATACACTGCCTTGACATATTCCTTTTCCTATTTAGAACCAGTCTGTTGTTCCATGTCCAGTTCGAACTGTTTCTTCCTGACCTGCATACAGGTTTCTCAAGAGACAGGTCAGGTGGTCTGGTATTCCCATCTCTTTCAGAATTTTTCCCAGTTTATTGTGATCCACACAGTCAAAGGCTTTGGCATAGTCAATAAAGCAGAAATAGATGTCTTTTTTTCTGGAACTCTCTTGCTTTTTCAATGATCCAGTGGATGTTGGCAGTTTGATCTCTGGTTTCTCTGCATGTTTTAAATCCCTCTTGAACATTTGGAAGTTCACAGTTCATGTGAACTTGGAGAATTTTGAGCATTACTTTACTAGTGTGTGAGATGAGTGCAATTGTGCAGCAGCTTGAATATTCTTTGTCATTGCCTTTCTTTGGGATTGGAATGAAAACTGACCTAATGACTAGATGTTTTCAATTGCATATGCTGAAAGAACTGGCTGTGCAGTTTTGAAGAAAAAAAAATCATTTTAACCCATTTTCTCTGAGTGCAAGGCATATCATGGCCATCCCTGAATCATAAAGTCACCTTTTCTTTATGTAGTCATAGTTTCATGCCTAAATTATAGGCCAACTCATGCTCAAATTGACTCTGATGTCAGGGGCAGATCAACTAATAAAAAGCTTGGATTGTCCCTCTGGAGGAAAGTGAGATCTTTGTCCCACGAGAAGAATCTGAAGGGTTAAGGGAACTTGCAAGAGTGGGGAAAGCTTAGTCCATCCTACATGTACCAAAATCTTAAATAAGGCTTATTTGCTTTACCGAAGTAAACAAACAGATGATGAAAACAATTATAAATCAATGAAAGGTAAAGAAACTCATAGTCTGTTATCAAAAATTGCATTCTAAGAAAACTTTGTTCTCTTAACCTAGAGAGGAGACTAAATTCCATCTGGTACCAGCTTACCAGAAGACAAACAAACAAACAAACAAATTATCGGTAAGCTTAAAAAATGTATATTCCATATATCTTGAAGTAGCAGTATTTCTGTAAAGGCATCAGTGTGAAATCATAGAAGACATGGTTAAAACCTGATTAAATAGAAATTGACAATGTAATCTGGTCACTGCTGCGACTTGAAATGCTTTAATATGATAACTGGAATTATAACTGACAGCATTTGACCAGGACATATCAGATTTTCACGGATGTCAGATAATTTCTAGGATATCTATATTAGGAACTGAAGGAATCTTTGAACCTAGGAAAGAAAACAACAGTCTCAAAGGCCCTTGCTGAATATCTATCAGCAAGGAATGTCTTTGCAAGGATCGCAAAATGAAGGGAAATACACCGACCTGCCTCTGCAACTTCGGTCCTCTGAGCAGATCTGGAGGTCTCCCTTTGTATAAGCTAACCTGTTCCTTCCAAATAGAGGTTTGCAACACAAAACAAGTGGCCGCCTATTCTTCCTCGAAGGAGGATCTCTTTCCCCACATCCTGCGAACTCCCTTTCCCAGCCTCCAGGAAAAGCGCGTCTTGCAGTTCCTTTCAGAAAATCCTATGGACGGAGAAGCCTGGTAGGCTGCAGTCCGTGGGGTCGCTGAGGGTCGGACACGACTGAGCGACTGCACTTTCATTTTCACTTTCATGCATTGGAGAAGGCAATGGCAACCCACTTACTGTTCTTGCCTGGAGAATCCCAGGACGGGGGAGCCTAGTGGGCTACCGTCTATGGCGTCGCACAGAGTCGAACACGACTGAAGCAACTTAGCAGCAGCAGCAGCAGCAGTTCCTTTCTTAGGGGCAGTTATCCCTGAGATTGGGACCTGGAAAGGCAGAGCCACCTCCACACACACGTCTTTTCTGTCCCCTTTCCTCTGGAGGAGAGCTCTAGTGAGCCTAGGTCTGTCAGGAAAATTCTTGGCTTTGACGGGATCCCACCCAGTGTGTGAACCTGCATACCCGACCTAGGGGCCACAGGGCACCTGTTTTGCTCGAGTGGGTCCTGGAGGGGTGCAGCATAGCAAGAGCTTAAAAATCCATCCAATTTGTCTTTTTTTTTAACCTCGGGAGAGAACGAGTTTGCTCCACCTCCACCCTTTGGCAGTGTGGAGGGAAGAGGGCACCACCCTCTCCCAAAGGGGACATAGGGCCTACCAGGAGAGAAAGGCCCCTTGAGGAGCTGAGCCCAGGTTAGGCCAGCCAGTGATGTCAAGCACACTCCCGCTGCTTGCTTCTTCATGGGCACTCCCACGATCTGCTAGGAATGTCTTTGCAAGGATCTCAAAGGGAAGGGGGAGATACATGGCCCTGTCTCTGGAACTTCAGTCCTCTGAGCAGATCTGGAGGTCTTGAGTTGTATAAGCAAACCTGTTCCTTCCAAATAGAGGCTTGCAAACACACCCCCGGTGGTTGCCTCTTCTTCCCCGAAGAAGTCTTTCTTTCCCCACATGCTGCGAACTCCCTGTCCCAACCTCCAAGAATAGCGCTTCTTGCCATTCCTTTCTTAGAGGCAGTTATCCCTGAGCTTGGGGCCGTAGGGAGTAGCCCCACACTCACAGGGAAAGGCAAAGACTCCTCCATACATCTCCTCTATCCCCTTTGCTCTGGAGGAGAGCTCTAGTGAGCCTAGGTCTTTCCAGGAAAATTCTTGGCTTGGACAGGATCTCACCCTGTTTGTGAACCTGCATACCCAACCAGGGGCCACAGAGCACCTGTTTCAGTAAAAGTGGGCCCTGAAAGGGTGCAGCCTAGCAAGAGCTTGAAAACCCATTCAATTGCTGTTTTTGTACCTCTGACAGAGCGAGCTTGGCTCCACCCTTTGGCAGTGAGGAGAAAAGAGGCATGACACCCTCCCCAAGGGGACATGGGGCCTACTTCGAGAGGAAAGGCCCCTTGTGGAGATGAGGCCAGGAAGGCACACAGTCGTGTCAAACACACTCCCACTGCTTGCTTCTTCAGGGGGCACTCCCGCTATCAGCTAGGAATGTCTTTGCAATGATCACAAAGGGAAGGGGAGATACAGGGCCCTGCTTCTGGACCTCCGGTGCTCTGAGCAAATCTCGAGGTCTCCGTTGTTGGTCAAGGTCAAGGTCAAGTTCAAGTTCAAGGTCAAGTTCAAGTTCAAGGTCCAAGTTCAAGTTGAAGTTCAAAGTCAAGTCTTCAAGTAAGTCAACAGTCAATTCGGTCAAGGTCAAGTCGTATCAAGTTCAGCAAGGGTCAAGGAAGTTCAAGTCAAGTTCAAGTACAAGTCAAGTTCAAGTCAAGTTCAAGTTCAAGGTCAAGGTCAAGTTCAAGTCAAGGTCAAGGTCAAGTTCAAGTCAAGTTCAAGAAGTTCAAGGTCAAGGTCAAGGTCAAGTTCAAAGTCAAGTTCAAGTTCAAGTTCAAGTCAAGTTCAACAAGGTCAAGTCAAGTTCAAGGTCAAGGTCAAGTTCAAGTCAAGTTTCAAGTTCAAGTCAAGGTCAAGGTCAAGTTCAAGTCAAGGTCAAGTTCAACTTCAAGGGCAGGGCAAGGCCAAGCCAAGACCAAGGCAAGGGCAAGGGCAAGGGCAAGGCCCAGGCCAAGGCAAAGGCCAAGGCCACCAAAGCGAAGCCCAAACCCCGTAACGCCTGACAAAAGGCAGAAGCCACTAGGCCCTGTGCAGAGGAAGCCACTGAAGGCAGCAAGGCCACAGAGCTCCCCGACTCCCATTCCCACAGGAAGATGTGAGGATAAAGGGCCTCATCCCAGCACAGCACCCGCTCCCACCACCCCGCAACCCGGCCCCGCCCCGCAGCACGCCCCCTGAAACAACACTGTCTTCCCAGAAAAGAGAACGGAGAAGCCATGTGTGTGCCAAAGGAGCAAGATGAACGAACGATGCCACGCCCTCCGAATTTGGGCACACCTGACGCCTCGGAACCCCGGCCTGGCCGATGGGTCCCAGCCGTTCTCGGGTGGGAGGGGGGTCAACACATTGGCCGAGAGCCCTTGCCCAGGCCACCCGCAAATCCCCTGAGATGTGATCCGACCACAGGGACCGAGGGCAAACGTACCGCTTGAGGTGCTGGAGGAGCCGAACCAAGCCATGGTGGGAGAGGCACACGGGCACGCTGCAGACTGCTGGCCGAGTGGGCGGGGACCCAGCAGCTTAGGACTCTGGAGAACGGGAGGCGTCTCCGCCACCATTGACGTCAATAGGGTTTGGGTGGGTAGATGGTGGGGTCGCCCCTGGCCTCTTTCCAAGCAGAGACCCTGGACGGAGTCCCGTGGAGCGAGTGGGCTTTTCCCGGGCACGGCTGAGCCCTGGACCGCCAAGATCCCCGTTGGGGTGGGCGGGCAGTTCGCGCGCTTTGGTTTGTGGCCTCCCTCGCAGCGGGGGGTGGGATCAACCCCGGGTGGATCAATCAGGGGCCCTCAGCAGTGCCAAGGGAGCTCACCGCCCAGGAAACGCCCCAAGGTCCCTTTGAATTGGCCACCAACGCCCCCTTTCCCAGCCTGCCTTGCTCTGGGATTTCCCGCCTTTTCACATTCCACAGGTCCCTGGGCCTCGACTGTCCCCCGCTGGCTCCTCCGAGGCATTCCGGGACACCAGACGCTCTCTCCAGCGCTTCCACCTAGATGCCTCGCTGTCCTCGCCTCCGTTTCCCCATGCCCCCTCCCCAACTCCTCCATGGGCTCTTGGCATCCTTTCCCTACAGCAGTCCCAGAGTGCCACCGCCGAGGGCTTTGAGTTGCCTGGAGCCCAAGGCTCCGGCCAGAGACCTGAGGGGCCAGCGTCTGGACTGGCAGCTAATGCCATTTGGGGCTTTTCTCACGTGGAGCCTGAGGCCCGCACCTCCGCGGGCAACCCCCAGCGCGAGTGCCTGGAGACACCCGCCCAAGGGGACAGTGTATCCCCTACTGTGGGGAAGGAGGTTCCTGTTTTCCCTGCACTGGTTCGACTTTCACGCCGAGGATCGACTCACACCATGGTGGCAAGTGGAATAGCCCTGTGGGAAAGCCTCATGGGAAAGACTCCAGGGAAAGCCACAGATTCCTTGATCCACGAGAAGGGAAGCGTGACACTGCTGCTACCGCTCGGGAGGAAAGCGCACGTGCATGACCCCACTCGAGCCGAGGACTGACGCAAGCTTGGGAGACTCCAGAAGTACGCCAAGATCCATGTCAGCACTGGAGAGGAATCCTCAGGTTCCGGTCCCGACTCCACACAAGGTCTTAGGCCCGGCATCGACGGGAGAGGAATCCTGAGAGGCCCCTAGTACCTCGCATGGGGACTGGCCTTTCCTGAGGTCACCAGAGCGGGTCCCTGAGGTCTCCGTCGTAACTCGAGAGCACCTGCCGCAACTCGAGAAAATCCAGGAGGTTCTCCCCTGCAGGCGAGATGAGGCCCGTTTCCACTGAGGTGTCTCGAGGCTAATCACACGTGAACTCTGGAACTTCTAAAGAGTCTTTCACAGTCATGCTGCAACTCAAGAAGTTCCCCGACATACCCGTCTCCACTCAAGAGGAAGCACGAGGGTCCCGGCCACATCCAGAGGAGCTCCGTTTCCGGCTCGTAGCTCGAGATGAGGGATCCTTTCCCTACTTGGTCGGGAAAGAATTCCGGCATTCCCATCGCATCTCAAGAGGAGGCGCTCTCCAAAGGAAAGGGGAGAGGAACTGCAGGGTCGTGCCACCATTCCAAGACTCCCCCAGATGTCTCAGTCCATTCCATAGGAACCTGTTTTCCCTGCACTGCCTCGGCTTTCACGCCGAGGATCGACTCACACCACCGAGACACGTGGGACAGCCCTGTGGAGAGCCTCGTGGGAAAGACTCGAGGGAAAGTCACAGATCCCTTGGTCCACGCAAGCAGAAGCGTGACACTGCTGCTACAGCATGGGAGGAAAGGGCACGCTCATGCCCCCACTCGAGACGAGGCCTGAATCCCCTGGGGAGACTCCAGAGGTAGCCCAAGATCCATGTCAGCACTGGAAAGGAATCCTCAGGTTCCGGTACCGACTGCACACAAGGTCTTAGGCCCCGACATCGACAGGAGAGGAATCCCGAGAAGCCCCGAGCAACTCGCATGGGGACTGGCCTTTCCTCAGGCCACCAAAGCGGGTCCTTGAGGTCCAGGTCGTAAGTCGAGAGCACCTGCCGCAACTCGAGAATATCCAGGAGGTTCTCCCCTCCAGGTGAGCTGAGGCCCATTTCCGCTAAGGCGTCACGAGGCTAATCACACCTAAACTTTCGAACTTCCAAAGAGTCCTTCACACCCTTGCTTCAACTCAAGAAGTTCCCCGACATACCCGTCTCCACTTGAGAGGAAGCACAAGAATCCCGCCCATATCCAGTGGAGCCCCTTTTCTGCCTCATAGCTCGAGAGGAGGGATCCTTTCAGTGCATGGTCGGGAAAGAATTCCTTGCATTCCCATCGCATCTCAAGAGGAGGCGCTCTCCACAGGAAAGGCGAGAGGAACTCCAGGGTCATGCCACCATTCCCAGAGTCCCCCATATGTCTCAGTCCATTCCAGGGAAACCTGTTTTCCTGGCACTGCCTCCACTTTCAAGCCGAGGATCGACTCACACCACGGTTGCACGAGGGAAAGCCCTGTGGGAAAGCCTCGTGGAAAGCCTCGTGGGAAACGCTCGAGGGAAAGCCACTGATCCCTTGATCCACACGAAGGGAAGCGTGACACTGCTGCTACAGCTCTGGAGGAAAGCACACGTGCAAGCCCCCACTCGAGACGAGGACTGACTCCCCTGGGGAGACTCCAGAAGTACCCAAGATCCATGTCAGCACTGGAGAGGAATCCTCAGGTTCCGGCACCGACACGACACAAGGTCTTAGGGCCTGGCATCGATGGGAGAGGAATTCCGAAAGGCCTCTGAGCAACTCGCATGGGTACTGGCCTTTCCTGAGGCCACCAGAGCGGGTCCCTGAGGTCCCCGTCCTAAGTCGAGAGCACCTGCCGCAACTCGAGAAATCCAGGAGGTTCTCCCCTCCAGGCGAGATGAGGCCCTTTTCCGCTGAGATGTCTCGAGTCTAATCACACCTAAACTCTGGAACTTCGAAAGGGTCCTTCACACCTTTGCTTCAACTCAAGAAGTTCCCCGACATACCCGTCTCCACTCGAGAGGAAGCACGAGAGTCCAGCCCACATTCAGATGAGCCGTGTTTCCGCCTCCTAGCTCGAGAGGAGGGATCCTTTCCCTGCGTGTCCGGAAAGAATTCCCGGCGTTCCCGTCGCATCTCAAGAGGAGGGCTCTAAACAGTAAAGGTGAGAGGAACTCCAGGTCGTGCCACCATTCCCTGAAAGCCCCGGATGTCTCAGTCCATTCCAGGGAAACCTGTTTACCCTGCACTGCCTCGACTTTCAAGCCGAGGATAGAGTCACACCACGGTGGCACGTGGGAGAGCCCTGTGGGAAAGCCTCCCTCGTGGGAAAGCCTCGAGGGAAAGCCACAGTTCCCTTGATCCACGCGAAGGGAAGCGTGACAATGCTGCTGCAGCTCGGGAGGAAAGCGCACGTGCATGCCCCACTCGAGACGAGGACTGACTCCCTGGGGAGACTCCAGAAGTACCCCAAGATCCATGTCAGCACTGGAGAGGAATCCTCAGGTTCGGCACCGACTCCACACAAGGTTTAGGCCCCGGCATCGACGGAGAGGAAACCGAGGGCCCCGAGCAACTCGCATGGGGACTGGCCTTTCCTGAGGCCACCAGAGCGGGTCCCTGAGGTCCCCTTCGTAAGTCGAGAGCACCTGCCGCAACTCGAGAAAATCCAGGAGGTTTCCCCTCCAGGCGAGATGAGGCCCATTTCCGCTGAGGCGTCTCGAGGCTAATCACACCTAACCTCTGGAACTTCCAAAGGGTCCTTCACACCCTTGCTGCAACTCAAGAAGTTCCCCGACATACCCGTCTCCACTCGAGAGGAAGCACGAGAGTCCCTCCCACATCCAGAGGAGCCCCGTTTCCGCCTCCTAGCTCGAGAGGAGGGATCCTTTCCCTGCGTGGTCGGGAAAGAATCCCCGGCGTTCCATCGCATCTCAAGAGGAGGCGATCTCCACAGGAAAGGCGAGAGGAACTCCAGGGTCGTGCCACCATTCCCAGAGTCCCCAGATGTCTCAGTCCATTCCAGGGAAACCTG
>NW_017191277.1:0-10855 GCF_001704415.2 Capra hircus
CAACGGCCTCAGTTCCAGAGTCAGGGCCGTGTGTCTCCCTGCATTTTCTGAGCCTTGGGAACACATTCCTAGGTCAGAAACAGTCCTGCCCATGGGGAAAGGAGGCTGCGGAGTGTGTCTGAGGGGGTCGGGTGCCATGCTGGGGTCGCAATAGACCCGGTACCTCCAATAGACCCCAGGACAACAGCGGGTGGGGCTCCCCCTGGCTTCCGAAATGCCAAAAGCGAGAAGCAAAGCTAGCTCTATCAGAAGGAAGAAAAGAGCAATCGGATGGATGTTCAGGCTGTTGCTGGCCGCACCACTTCAGGGTCCCCCCGAGAGGAACAGGCGCCCTGTGGCCCCTAGGTCCGATATGCAGGTTAACACACAGGGTGTGTCCCCATAGGAGCCAAGAATTTTCCTGACAGACCTAGGCTCACTAGAGCTCTCCTACAGGGCAAAAGGGGTAGAACAGACTGTGGATGTGACTCTGCCTTTCCAGCGAGCATGGGGCCCTCCCTATGGCCCCGGGCTCCAGGGAAAATTGTCCCTGAAAAATGACCTCCAAGAAGCGCTTTTCAGCAGGCTGGGATGCAGAGTTCACAGGATGCGGGGAAAGTGATCGTCCTTCAGGGAAGAAGAGGCAGCCACCCAGTGTGTGTTTGCAAGCCTGTATTTGGAAGAAACTGGTTAGCTCCTTCAAGGGGAGACCTCCAGGTCTGCTCAGAGGACCGAAATTCCAGAGGCAGCACCATGCATCTCCCCTGTCCTTTCTGAGCCTTGGAAAGACATGCCTAGCTTATAGCGGTATTGCTCATGAAGAAGCAGGATGCAGGAATGTGTCAGACATGACTGGGTGCCTTCCTGGGTTCAGCTCCGTGAGGGGCCTTTCCACTCAAAGTAGGTCCCATGCCTCCTTGGGGAGGAAGTGGGGCCCGCTTGCCTCCAAATTGCCAAAGGCTGGAACAAAGCTAGTTCTATCAGAGGTAAGAAAAGAGCAATTGGATGGATGTGGAAGCTGTTGCTGGGCCGCACTGCTTCAGGCCCCCACCCCTCCGCCCCCGAGAGAAACAGGCGCCCTGTGGCCCCCTAGGTCCTGGATGCAGTTTCACACATAGAATGTGTCCCCATAGGAGCCAAGAATTTTCCTGACAGACCTAGGCTCACTAGAGCTCTCCTACAGAGCAAAGGGGATGGGACAGATGTGTGGCTGTGGCTCTGCCTTTCCCTGGGAGTGTGGAGCCGCTCCCTATGGCCCCAGGCTCCAGGGGAAGTTGCCCCTGAATAATGACCTCCAAGAAGCGCTTTTCCAACTGGCTGAGATGTGGAGTTCTCAGGATGCAGGGAAAGCGAGTGTCCTTCGGGGAAGCAAAGGCAGTCACCTGTTATCATGACTTACTAGAATAGTAGGTACTTCTCCGGTTGGGCAGAGGCCTTCCCTACCTGATCTGAAAAAGAAAATGAAGTAGCTCGCTGATTTGAGAAATAATTCCCAGACTTGGGTTTCCAACCAGTATAGAATCCGACAATGGCCCTGTCTTTGTAGCCACGTTAATTAACAGGTATGTGAAGATCTAAATATCAGTGGAAATTACATACAGCATATAGGCCTCAGGGGAAATGGGCCTCATCTCGCCTGGAGGGGAGAACCTCCTGGATTTTACCCAGTTGCGGCAGGTGCTCTCGAGTTACGACGGGGAACTCAGGGACCCTCTCTGGTGCCTCAGGAAAGGCCAGTCCCCATGCGAGTTACCAGGGGGCCTCTAGGGATTCCTATCCCATCGAAGCCGGTGCCTAAGACCTTGTGTGGAGTCGGGCCAGACCTGAGGATGCCTCCCAGTGCTGACATGAGTCTTTCCGTACTTCTGGAGTCTCGCCACGGGGATTCAGTCCTCATCTCATGTGGGGGCATGCACCTGCCATTTCCTCACGAGCTGTAGCAGCAGTGTCACGCTTCTGACGTGTGGATCAAGGGATCTGTCGCTTTCCATTGAGGCTTTCACACGAGGCTTTCCAACAGGGCTGTCCCACGTGCCACGGTGGTGTGAGTCGATCCTCGGCGTGAAAGTCGAGGCAGTGCAGGGAAAACAGGTTCTTCTGGAATGGACTTAGATATCTGGGGGACTCTTGGAATGCTGGCAAGGCCCTGGAGTCCCTCTCGCCTTTCCTGTGGAGATCTCCTCCTCTTGAGATGCGACGGGAACACGGGGAATTCTTCCCAACCACGCAGGGAAAGAATCCCTCCTCTCAAGCTAGGAGGCGGAAACGGGGCTCCTCTGGATGTGGGGGACTGTGGTGCTTCCTCTCGAGTGGAGACGGGTATGTCGGGAACTTCTTGAGTTGCAGCAAGGGTGTGAAGGACCCTTTGGAAGTTCCAGAGGTTAGTGTGATTAGCCTCGAGACACCTCAGCGGAAATGGGCCTCATCTCGCCTGGAGGGAGAACCTCCTGGATTTTCTCGAGTTGCGGCAGGTGCCTCGACTTACGACGGGGAACCTCAGGGACCCTGCTCTGGTGGCCTCAGGAAAGGCCAGTCCCCATGCAAGTTGGCTCGGGGTCCTCTCGAGATTCCCGCCCGACGATGCTGGGGGCCTAAGACCTTGTTTGGTGTTGGTGACGGAACCTGAGGATTCCTCTCCAGTGCTGACATGGATCTTGGGGTACTTCTGGAGTCTCCCCAGGGGAGTCAGTCCTCGTCTCGAGTGGGGCCATGCACGTGCGATTTCCTCCCGAGCTGTAGCAGCAGTGTCATGCTTCCCGTCGAGGGATCAAGGGATCTGTGGCTTTCCCCCGGGCTTTCCGGAAGGCTTTTCACGAGGCTTTCCCACAAGGGCTGTCCCACGTGCCACCGAGGTGTGAGTCGATCCTCGGCTTGAAAGTCGAGGCACTGCAGGAGAAAACAGGTTTCCCTGGAATGGACTGAGACATCTGGGGGACTCAGGGAATGGTGGGCACGACCCTAGAGTTCCTCTCGCCTTTCCTGTGGAGAGCGGCCTCCTCTTGAGATGCGACGGGAACGCCGGGAATTCTTTCCCGACCACGCAGGGAAAGGATCCCTCCTCTCGAGCTAGGAGGCGGAAACGGGGCTCCTCTGGATGTGGGCTGGACTCTCGTGCTTTCAACTCGAGTGGAGACGGGTACGTCGGGGAAATTCTTGAGTTGCAGCAAGGGTGTGAAGGACCCTTTCGGAAGTTCCAGAGGTTAGGTGTGATTAGCCTCGAGACGCCTCAGCGAAAATGGGCCTCATCTAGCCTGGAGGGGAAAACCTCCTGGATTTTCTCGAGTTGCGGCAGGTGCTCTCGACTTACGACGGGGACCTCAGGGACCGCTCTGGTGGCCTCAGGAAAGGCCAGTCCCCATGCGAGTTGCTCGGGGCCTCTCGGATTCCTCTCCCGTCGATGCCGGGGCCTAAGACCTTGTGTGGAGTCGGTGCGGAACCTGAGGATTCCTCTCCAGTGCTGACATGGATCTTGGGGTACTTCTGGAGTCTCCCAGGGAGTCAGTCCTCGTCTCGAGTGGGGGCATGCACGTGCGCTTTCCTCCCGAGCTGTAGCAGCAGTGTCACGCTTCCCTTCGCGTGGATCAAGGGATCTGTGCTTTCCCTCGAGGCTTTCCCACGAGGCTTTCCCACGAGGCTTTCCCACAGGCTGTCCCACGTGCCACCGTGGTTGAGTCATCCTCGGCTTGAAAGTCGAGGCAGTGCAGGAAAACAGGTTTCCCTGGAATGGACTGAGACATCTGGGGACTCTGGGAATGGTGGCACGACCCTGGAGTTCCTCTCGCCTTTCCTGTGGAGAGCGCCTCCTCTTGAGATGCGACGGGAACGCCGGGAATTCTTTCCCGACCACGCAGGAAAGGATCCCCCTTCTCGAGCTAGGAGGCGGAAACGGGCTCCTCTGGATGTGGGAGGACTCTCGTGCTTCCTCTCGAGTGGAGACGGGTATGTCGGGGTACTTCTTGAGTTGCAGCAAGGGTGTGAAGGACCCTTTGGAAGTTCCAGAGGTTAGGTGTGATTAGCCTCGAGACGCCTCAGCGGAAATGGGCCTCATCTCGCCTGGAGGGGAGAACCTCCTGGATTTTCTCGAGTTGGGCAGGTGCTCTCGACTTACGACGGGGACCTCAGGGACCCGCTCTGGTGGCCTCAGGAAAGGCCAGTCCCCATGCGAGTTGCTCGGGGGCCTCTTGGGATTCCTCTCCCTCGATGCCGGGGCCTAAGACCTTGTGTGGAGTCGGTGCCGGAACCTGAGGATTCCTCTCCAGTGCTGACATGGATCTTGGGTGTTTCTGGAGTCTCCCCAGGGGAGTCAGTCCTCGTCTCGAGTGGGGGCATGCACGTGTGATTTCCTCCGAGCTGTAGCAGCAGTGTCACGCTTCCTTCGCGTGGATCAAGGGATCTGTGGCTTTCCCTCGAGGCTTTCCCACGAGGCTTTCCCACAGGGCAGTCCCACGTGCCACCGTGGTGTGAGTCGATGCTCGCTTGAAAGTCGAGGCAGTGCAGGGAAAACAGGTTTCCCTGGAATGGACTGAGACATCTGGGGACTCTGGGAATGGTGGCACGACCCTGGATTTCCTCTCGCCTTTCCTGTGGAGAGTGCCTCCTCTTGAGATGCGACGGGAACGCCGGGAATTCTTTCCCGACCACGCAGGGAAAGGATCCCTCCTCTCGAGCTAGGAGCGGAAACGGGGCTCCTCTGGATGTGGGCGGGACTCTCGTGCTTCCTCTCGAGTGGAGACGGGTATGTCGGGCAACTTCTTGAGTTGCAGCAAGGTTGTGAAGGACCCCTTGGAAGTTGCAGAGGTTAGGTTGATTACCTGAGACGCCTCAGCGCAAATGGGCCTCATCTCGCCTGGAGGGGAGAACCTCCTGGATTTTCTCGAGTTGCGGCAGGTGCTCTCGACTTACGACGGCGACCTCAGATCCCGCTCTGGTGGCCTCAGGAAAGGCCAGTCCCCATGCGAGTTGCTCGGGGCCTCTCGGGATTCCACTCCCGTCGATGCTGGGTCCTAAGACCTTGTGTGGAGTCAGTGCCCGAACCTGAGGATTCCTCTCCAGTGCTGACATGGATCTTGGGTACTTCTAGAGTCTCCCAGGGAGTCAGTCCTCGTCTCGAGTGGGGCGTCACGGGCGATTTCCTCCCGAGCTGTAGCAGCAGTGTCACGCTTCCCTTCGCGTGGATCAAGGGATCTGTGACTTTCGCTCGAGGCTTTCCATGAGGCTTTCCACGAGGCTTTCCCACAGGGCTGTCCCACGTGCCACCGTGGTGTGAGTCGATCCTTGCTTGAAAGTCGAGGCAGTGCAGGGAAAACAGGTTTCCCTGGAATAGACTGAGACATCTGGGGGACTGTGGGAATGGTGGCACGACACTGGAGTTCCTCTCGCCTTTCCTGTGGAGAGCGCCTCCTCTTGAGATGCGACGGGAACGCCGGAAATTCTTTCCCGACCACGCAGGGAAAGTATCCCTCCTCTCGAGCTAGGAGATGGAAACGGGGCTCCTCTGGATGTGGGCGGGACTCTCGTCTTCCTCTCGAGTGGAGACGGGTATGTCGGGGAACTTCTAAAGTTGCAGCAAGTGTTGAGGACCCTTTGGAGTTCCAGAGGTTAGGTGTGATTAGCCTCGAGACGCATAGCGGAAATAGGCCTCATCTCGCCGGAGGGGAGAACCTCCTGGATTTTCTCGAGTTGCGGCAGGTGCTCTCGACTTACGACGGGGACCTCAGGACCCGCTCT
This sequence comes from Capra hircus, assembly GCF_001704415.2. Taxonomy (NCBI): domain Eukaryota; kingdom Metazoa; phylum Chordata; class Mammalia; order Artiodactyla; family Bovidae; genus Capra; species Capra hircus. The sequence goes on from NW_017191277.1 coordinate 5,707, forward strand.
GTGGCCTCAGGAAAGGCCAGTCCCATGGAGTTGCCGGGGGCCTCTCGGGATTCCTCTCCATCGATGCCGGGCATAAGACCTTGTGTGGAGTCGGTGCCGGAACCTGAGGATTCCTCTCCAGTGCTGACATGGATCTTGGGGTACTTCTGGAGTCTCCCAGGGGAGTCAGTCCTCGTCTCGAGTGGGGCATGCACGTGCGCTTTCCTCCCGAGCTGTAGCAGCAGTGTCACGCTTCCCTTCGCGTGGATCAAGGGATCTGTGGCTTCCCCTCGAGGCTTTCCCACGAGGCTTTCCCACGAGGTGTTCCCACAGGGCCGTCCCACGTGCCACCGTGGTGTGAGTCGATCCTCAGGCTTGAAAGTCTAGGCAGTGCAGGGGAAAACAGTTTTCCCTGGAATGGACTGAGATATCTGGGGACTCTGGGAATGGTGGCACGACCCTGGAGTTCCTCTCGCCTTTCCTGTGGAGAGCGCCTCCTCTTGAGATGCGACGGGAACGCCGGGAATTCTTTCCCGACCACGCAGGGAAAGGATCCCTCCTCTCGAGGCTAGGAGGCGGAAACGGGGCTCCTCTGGATGTGGCGGGACTCCGTGCTTCCTCTTGAAGTGGAGCCGGGTATGTCGGGGAACTTATTGAGTTGCAGCAAGGGTGTGAAGGACCCTTTGGAAGTTCCAGGATGTTAGATGTGATTAGGCCTCGAGACCCTCGCGGAAATGAGCCTCATCTCGCCTGGAGGGGATAACATCCTGGATTTTCTCGAGTGTGGCAGGTGCTCTCGACTTACGACGGGGATCCTCAGGGACCCGATCTGGTGGCCTCAGGAAAGGCCAGTCCCCATGCGAGTTGCTCGGGGCCTCTCGGGATTCCTCTCCCGTCGATGCCGGGCCTAAGACCTTGTGTGAAGTCGGTGCCGGAACCTGGAGGATTCCTCTCCAGTGCTGACATGGATCTTGGGGTACTTCTGGAGTCTCCCAGGGGAGTCAGTCCTCGTCTCGAATCGGGGCATGCACGTGCGCTTTCCTTCCCGAGCTGTAGCAGCAGTGTCACGTGCTTCCCTTCGCCGTGGATCAAGGATCTGTGGCTTCCCCTCGAGGCTTTCCCACGAGGCTTTCCCACAGGGGCTGTCCCAGGTGCCACCGTGGTGTGAGTCGATCCTCGGCTTGAAAGTCGAGGCAGTGCAGGGAAAACAGGTTTCCCTGGAATGGACTGAGACATCTGGGGACTCTGGGAATGGAGGCACGACCCTGGAGTTCCTCTCGCCTTTCCTGTGGAGAGCGCCTCTTCTTGAGATGCGACGGGAACGCCGGGAATTCTTTCCCGACCACGCAGGGAAAGGATCCCTCCTCTTGAGCTAGGAGGCAGAAAAGGTTCTCCTCTGGATGTTGGCGGGACTCTCATGCTTCCTCTCGAGTGGAGACGGGTAAGTCAGGGGAACTTCTTGAATTGCAGCAAGGGTGTGAAGGACCCTTTGGAAGTTCCAGAGGTTAGGTCTGATTAGGCTCGAGACGCCACAGCACAATTGGGCCTCATATCGCCTGGAGGGGGAATCTCCTGGATTTTCTTGAGTTGCGGCAGGTGCTCTCGACTTACGACGGGGACGTCAGGGACCCGATCTTTGGCCTCAGGAAAGGCCAGTCCCCATGCGAGTTGCTCGGGGGCCTCTCCGGATTCCTCTCCCGTCAATGCCAGGCCTAAGACCTTGTGTGGAGTCGGTGGCAGAACCTGAGGATTCCTCTCCAGTGCTGACATGGATCTTGGGGTACTTCTGGAGTCTCCTCAGCGGAGTCAGTCCTTTGTCTCGAGTCGGGGCATGCACGTGCGCTTTCCTCCCGAGCTGTAGCAGCAGTGCCACGGTTCCCTCCACGTGGATCAAGGGATCTGTGGCTTTCGCTCGAGGCTTTTACACCGAGGGTTTCCCAGGAGGCTTTCCCACAGGGCTGTCCCACGTGCCACAGTGGTGTGAGTCAATACTCTGGCTTGAAAGTCGAGGCAGTGCAGGGAAAACAGGTTTCCCTGGAATGGACTGAGACATCTGGGGGACTCTGGGAGTGGTGGCACAAACCTTGGAGTTCCTAGTCGCCTTTCCTGTGGAGAGCGCCTCCTCTTGAGATGCAAAGGGAACGCCGGGAATTCTTTCCCGAACACTGAGGGAAACGGATCCGTCCTCTCGAGCTAGGAGGCGGAAATTGGGGCTCCTCTGGCTGTGGGCAGGATGCTCGTGCTTCCTCTCGAGTGGAGACGTGTATGTCGGGGAACTTCTTGAGTTGCAGCAAGGGTGTGAAGGACCCTTTGGAATCTTCCTGAGGTTATGTGTGATTAGCCTCGAGACGTCCTCATCGGAAATGGCTCATCTTGTCCTGGAGGGGAGAACCTCCTGGATTTTCTCGAGTTGCGGCAGGTGCTCTCGACTTACGACGGGGACCTCAGGTGCACCCTCTGGTGGCCTCAGGAAAGGCCAGTCCCCATGCGAGTTGCTCGGTGGCCTCTCGGGATTCCTCTCCCGTCGATGCCGGGGCCTAAGACCTTGTGTGGAGTCGGTCCTGAAACCTGAGGATTCCTCTCCAGTGCTGACATGGATCTTGGGGTACTTCTGGAGTCTCCTCAGGGGAGTCAGTTCTCGTCTTGAATGGGGGCATGCACGTGCGCTTTCCTCCCGAGCTGTAGGACAGTGTCATGCTTCCGTTCGCTTGGATCAAAGGTATCTGCGGCTTTGCCTCGAGGCTTTCCCACGAGGCTTTTCACGAGGCTTTCCCACAGGGCTGTCCCACGTGCCACCGTGGTGTGAGTCGATCCTCGGCTTGAAAGTCGAGGCAGTGCAGGGAAAACAGGTTTCCCTGGAATGGACTGAGACATCTGGGGGACACTGGCAATGGTGGCACGACCCTGGAGTTCCTCTGCCTTTCCTGTGGAGAGCGGCCTCCTCTTGAGATGCGACAGGAACGCCAGGATTTCTTTCCCGACCACGCAGGGAAAGATCCCTCCTCTCGAGCTAGGAGGCGGAAACGGGGCTCCTCTGAATGTGGGCGGGACTCTCGTGCTTCCTCCTGAGAAGAGACGGGTATATCGGGGAACTTCTTGAGTTGCAGCAAGGGTGTGAAGGACCCTTTGAAAGTTCCAGAGTTTAGGTGTGATTAGCCTCGAGACGCCTCAGCGGAAAATGGGCCTCATCTCGCCTCGGAGGGGAGAACCTCCTGGATTTTCTCGGAGTTGCGGCAGGTGCTCTCGACTTACGACGGGGACCTCAGGGACCCACTCTGGTGGCCTCAGGAAAGGCCAGTCCCCATGCGAGTTGCTCGGTGGCCTCTCAGGGATTCCTCTCCCGTCGATGCGGGGCCTAAGACCTTGTGTGGAGTCGGTCCTCGAACCTGAGGATTCCTCTCCAGTGCTGACATGGATCTTGGGGTACTTCTGGAGTCTCCCCAGGGGAGTCAGTCCTCGTCTCGAATGGGGACATGCACGTTCGCTTTCCCTCCCGAGCTGTAGGAGCAGTGTCACGCTACCCATTGCGTGGATAAAGGGATCTGTGGCTTTCCCTCGAGGCTTTCCCACGAGGCTTTTCACGAGGCTGTCCCACAGGGCTGTCCCTCGTGCCACCGTGGTGTGAGTGGATCCTCGGCTTGAAAGTCGAGGCAGTGCAGGGAAAACAGGTTTCCCTGTAATGGACTGAGACATCTGGGGACTCTGGGAATGGTGGCACGACCCTGGAGTTCCTCTCGCCTTTCTGTGGAGAGCGCCTCCTCTTGAGATGCGACGGGAATGCCGGAATTCTTTCCCGAACACGCAGGGAAAGGATCCCTCCTCTCGAGCTAGGAGGCGGAATCGGGGCTCCTCTGGATATGTACGGGACTTTCGTGCTTCCTCTCGAGCGGAGACGGGTATGTCGGGGAACTTCTTGAGTTGCAGCAAGGGTTGAAGGACCCGTTGGAAGTTCCACAGGTTAGGTGTGATTAACCTCGAGACGCCTCAGCGGAAATGGGCCTCATATCGCCTGGAGGGGAGAACCTCCAGGATTTTCTCGAGTTTCGGCAGGAGCTCTCGACTGCGACGGGGACCTCAGGGACCCACTCTGGTGGCCTCAGGAAAGGCCAGTCCCCATGGAGTTGCTCGGGGCCTCTCGGGATTCCTCTCCCGTCGATGCTGGAGCCTAAGACTTGTGTGGAGTCGGTACCGAACCTGAGGATTCCTGTCAGTGCTGACATGGATCTTGGGGTACTCTTGGAGTCTCCCCAGGGGAGTCAGTCCTCGTTTCGAGTGGGGCAGGCACGTGCGCTTTCCTCTCGAGCTGTAGCTGCAGTGTCACGCTTCCCTTCGCGTGGATCAAGGGATCTGTGGCTTTCCCTCCAGGCTTTCCCACGAGGCTTTCCCACGAGGCTTTCCCACAGGGCTGTCGCACGTGCCACCGTGGTGTGAGTCGTCCTCGGCTTGAAAGTCGAGGCAGTTCAGGGAAAACAGGTTTCCCTGGAATGGACTGAGACATCTGGGGGACTCTGGAATGGTGGCAGGACCCTGGAGTTCCTCTCGCCTTTCCTGTGGAGTTCACCTCCTCTTGAGAAGCTATGGAACGCCGGGAATTCTTTCCGACCACGAAGGGAAAGGATCCAGCCTCTCGAGCTAGGAGGCGGAAACGGGGCTCCTCTGGATGTGGGCGGACTCTCGTGCTTCCTCTCAGTGGAGACGGGTATGTCGGGGAACTTCTTGAGTTGCAGCAAGGGTGTGAAACCCTTTGGAATTTCCAGTAGGTTAGGTGTGATTAGCTCGAGACGCCTCAGCGGAAATGGGCCTCATATCGCCTGGAGGGGAGAACCTCCTGGATTTTCTCGAGTTGTGGCAGGTGCTCTCGACATACGACGGGGACTCAGGAACCGATCTGGTGGCCTCAGGAAAGGCCAGTCCCCATGCGAGTTGCTCGGGGCCCTCTCGGATACCTGTCCCATCGATGCCTGGGTCTAAGACCTTTGTGAGTCGGTGCCGGAACCTGAGGATTCCTCTCCAGTGTGACATGGATCTTGGGATACTTCTGGAGTCTCCCCAGGGGAGTCAGAATCGACTTCGAGTGGGGCAGGCACGGTGCGCTTTCCTCCCGAGGCTCTAGCAGCAGTGATACGGCTTGCCTTCGCGTGATCAAGGGATCAGTGGCTTTCGATATCAG
>NW_017191278.1:0-48820 GCF_001704415.2 Capra hircus
ATGAGACCAAAGGGGGTCGTACTGGTTCCCTGCCTTTGAGGGTCTGGCAGACCAGTAAAGAGGGTCACATTACTAAATAATAGCAATAACACTGTGACCACACTCGCTCTGTGGCAGGCACTTTTCCTGAGCAATGCACACCAATTAATCAGTTCCTCCTCATGAGGGCCCTGTAAGGCAGTAACTATAACTGGTTCCATTTTACACATGAAGAAACTGAGGCTGGAAGAGGTTATGCAAATTGTCCTAGGAACTAGGAAATGTCCAAGCTGGGGTTCCATACGCAGCGAGGCTGATTCCAGGGCCTGTGATCTTCACTGCTACACTAAACCTGACCAGACAGCTCAGCGAAGGTTTAGAGGAGAGACAGGTTTTTTCCAACAGGTTGGCTCTGGGAAGACCTACTGGAGGAAGAGGGATTTTCAAAGAGCCTTGCAAGGAACTTGAACAGGCAGAGAGGTGAGAGGGCATTCCAGGTGAAGGTAATAGTATAAGCAAAGAACAGGGAATAGGATACTGAAAGTCAGGTTCAGGGAAGGCAAAGGGCTCAGCCTGGCAAGGACTGAGGGTAATTAGGAAGCAAGGCTGGGAAGACAATGGGTCCTCCAGATGGTCAGCTTCAAGGAGGGAGAGAACTGGATTAGAGCTTGCTTTGAAACCTCACTGAGGCTGCAGGGAGAGGCCACCATACTTGTCAGGCAGGAGATGAATGATCTGCTCTACTCTGCGGTGGTAGCAGTGGGGATGGCACAGGCGTGTTAAGAGATGGCAGAGATAATGGATTGACAGGTCTTGGTCCCTAAATTGATGCCAGGTGTGGGGCAGGGTGAGGAGGCCACTGAGGGGCAAGACACTGTGGGTAGGGAACAGCTGGATGGAATGGTTTGGGACATGGAGTCTTTGGTGTTTGTGGAGAATCAAGTAAAATCTCCTATTTGGGAGGACAAGAGAAGTCCTTTGTGGCTCAAGTGTAGCATTCATGACTGCAGATGGGGGGATGGTCCTGGAAGAAAGCCTGGAGCTCTGAGTACCAGGTTAATCAGTTAGGACTTGGCTCTGTAGGCAACAGGGAGCCCTTGAAGGGTTTTGAGCAGGGAAGTGATATAATCAGATTTGCATTTTAAGAAGATCCCTCTGGTGATATTATCAATATTATTTATATTGAGGACAGGTAATGAGGAGAGGCTTCTCAGGGAGGAGCCTGAGGGGGGAAACAGGCACAGGAAAGGGGGTACAGATGTGAGACATTTTGATGACAGCCTGGGTGAGACTGGGAGAGGGAAAGCAAAGTACAAGGGTGAGCGACAGAGCCCCTGCATCAAGACACAAGCACGCAGGTGCCCAGGCTGAGGCTGGGAGGAATGAGCAGCTGGCAATGAGGGGAGAAGGGAGAGTGAAGGCTGTTGTGCTTGTTTCCCTGGGGGCCCTGGCCATAGGCCTTTGTTTGAGGACAGGAGAACTGTTCCCAAAGGCAGCACTTCCCTGCTGCCATAGCTTTTAAATTTTCAGAGCCAGATACACACACACACACACACACACACACACACACACACACTTGCCACAAGCCTGGGCTCAACAGCTGGGCCACCTGGATACTGGCCAGTGCTTCCCAAAGATGGGAGAATTGTCCAGGCTCTGTTTCTAAAGGAATTCCTGGCTTGTAAAACACCAGAAAGGAAGGGGAGATGGAGCCCATGCATCCCTGGCAGGGCCCAGCATTTCAGGGGGGCATACTAGGGAGAGGGGCCAGCGAACGGAGACAGGGCCAAATGGAGAGAGGGGCTCCATAAAGGAGCCAGGGGCTGGCTGGGAGCAAGGCCAGAAAGAGGGGCACAGGTGAATGGGGACCAGGAATCCAGAATTGAAGAGGCCTGGGCATGGCAGCCAGCAGGCTGGGAGCTGCCTCCTCTGGGCCTCAGGCCTCTGCCGTGGGCCTTCCCAGGGTCAGAGAAACACTGGTGTCAGTGACGACGCATGGGGCCATGACCGTGACTAGCACATCCTCCGTGCAGACATAGGCTGAGATCATCTCAGAGCTGAAAGGACATTGGCAAATGCTTGTGTCCAGTCCCAACATATGACAGCTAAGGAATCAGGGGGCTCAGAGAAGAGAAACAGCTGTCCAAGAATATACAGAAAGGCAGTGACCAAATTGGAACCACAACCCAGGCTTTAACACCTGGGCCATGGCTTTCTGGCACAAAGGTCTGCCTCCTAAAGAAAGGAGATGACAATGAGATAGAGATATGTTGGGACTCCTCTGCTACCACATGAAGAGAAATCTTTCTCTTATCTGCTGGAAAACCAGAGGACAGAGGGCAGACTGCAGCAGCAGTAACTGCCAGAGCAATTAGACTTTGGTGATCCTTGGAGGAACTGGATGTGGGAAACTTGAGGCAAGGGTGGACAGAGGCTGAGAGGTAATTCAGGGGGAGTCGAAAGCAAGTATTGGCAGCCATTGAGGGAAACTGGTGCACCAAACTGGAAGATGTCAGGATACCTGACTATAGGTTGGGTGACTGTTGGGATAGCTATTAACTGGAGAAGAGGAGAGGGCAGGGGACATGGACAGGGAGAGAAAAACAACTAGGAGCCATGGGAAGATAGACACTTGTTTCAGGCAGTAGCTGTAAAGGGACCATATGAGGTTGGGTCTCCAGAGTGCTGAATTTTATCTGAACTTGAGAAAACTGCCCAAAGATTCAGACAGAAAAACTCTGGCTCCTCAGAGGCCAGTAAAGTGGGAGGAAAACGCTAGGCAGCCCTACTCTTGAGACTGTCTTTCGAACAGTGGCTTCTGAGATGGAAGTTTTGAATTTGGCTGGATGGGCAGGTGGCAGCACCACTACATCCTCTTGGTCTCGGACAGACGGGAGGCTGCAGTCAGGGTTAACTGCTCGTGCCCGCTTTGGGGCATAGATGGGAAACTGCCAGGCACTTTGCACACAGAGCTGTCTGACTTATGCTTGAGGGAAGACCTGCGTACTCTCTGGATAGGAAGAAACCTCCAGGCCACGTGTCAGAGGATGTAATGCCTCCAGGCTTCTTCTAGCCAAGAGCCCAGGGGCCTGGCCTGGGCCAAACTACACAGACCCCTCACTGACTCGGCATCCTAGACCCCATTTATGCCATCCATGCCACAATGTGGGGGATTTTTTACCTGCCCCAATGAAAGCCCAGGCTAAAGAGTACCCTAGCCTCCTCTGCCACTCTCCTTTACAAAATGGTCCCTGCCCAGGGGACTTTCTAGCCATTTTGCTACTCTTAGAGCAAGTTCTGTGCTGTAATTCATGACCATTCTTCCACCCAGACCTAATGCAGTCTTTTCCTATTTTGTCCTGGATTCAGCTCCAAGCCTCTGCAGTAAGCCCATCACCAAGACCCTTCCTCTGCCTGAAGAGGGTTCTCTTAAGCATTCCATACCCTCTCCCTTTCTGATGGCTCAGTGCATACAGGAGGCATTGATGCAAGCTAGTTGATGGTATAAGAGAGACAGAAATAATAAGGCTGACAAGACATGGAAGCAATCTAAATGTGCATTGACAGATGAATGGGTAAAGAAGATGTGGTACATACATACAATGGAATATTACTCAGTCACAAAAAGAATGAAATGCTGCCATTTATAGAAACATGGCTAGACCTAGAGATTATCATATGAAGTTCAATAAATCAGACAGAGACAAATAAAATATGCTATCACTTGTACATGGAATCTGAAAAAATGATACAAATGAACTTATTTACAAAACAGAAACAGACTTACACACATAGAAAACAAACTTAAAGTTACCAAAGGGAAAAGGAGAGGAAGGATAAATTAGGAGTTTGGGATTAAAATATACATGCATGCATGCTTGCTAAGTCGCTTCAATCATGTGACCCTATGGACTGTAACCCACCTGGCTTTTCTGTCCATGGGATTCTCCAGGCAAGAATACTGGAGTGGATTGCCATGCCCTCCTCCAGGGAATCTTCTCAACCCAAGGATCAAACACGCATCTCTTATGTCTCCTGCATTGGCAGATGGGTTCTTTACCACTAGCACCACCTGGGAAGCCCTAATGTATAAATACTGCTGCTGCTGCTGCTGCTGCTGCTGCTGCTAAGTCGCTTCAGTCATGTCCAACTCTGTACGACCCCATAGATGGCAGCCCACCAGGCTCCCCCATCCCTGGGATTCTCCAGGCAAGAACACTGGAGTGGGTTGCCATTTCTTTCTCCAATGCATGAAAGTGAAAAGTGAAAGTGAAAGTGAAGTCGTGTCCAACTCAGCGACCCCAAGGACTGCAGCCCACCAGGCTCCTCCATCCATGGGATTTTCCAGGCAAGAGTACTGGAGTGGGGTGCCATTGCCTTCTCCAACGTATAAATACTACTATATATAAAAGATACACTTTACTATATGTAACCAACAAGGACCTACTGTATAACCCAGGGAACTATGCTCACTATCTTATAATAACATATAATGGGAAAGAATCACTTTGCTGTGTACTTGAAACTAACAAAATATTGTAAATCAACCATATTTCTATAAATTAAAATAAAAATAATGAGGCTATCTCCTGATCCCCAGCTCCTGAATGCTGGCAGCCAGAAGTTTTCTAAGGTGCCAAGTGGTGGCCAACTCGCTTGGCCTTGGCATATATGTGGTCCCTGAGGGTGGCAGTGGTTAAACTTGATCTCCAAGATGATGGTGTGGAGCACTTGGCAAGGGGGGGAGAACAAGCTACAGAACAATGTGCCATCTTCTGGTGATGGGCAGAAGTAAAGACAGGTCTCCATTGCCTCTGAAACTTTGTTTGCAGGTCGCCAAGCTTATCCCAAAGTTATACTCATAGTTAGAGGTGACTGGCATGCCAGTCAGTCATCTGGTTTGAAGAAGCATCTAGTGTTTTAGAAGAAATAACAATATGATCTTTGTCTTTCTCTTCCTTCTCTCCTTCTCACTTTCTCTGTCCTCTAATCCTTTATGTGGAAATTTTCTGACCTTTCTCCAAAGAGGGGTACAGGGCGCCAAGGTAGTAAATGGGACAGATCTGTTCTTCTTGTGGGCTCAGACAGTAAAGAATCTGCTTTCAATGCAGGAGACCCAGGTTCGATTCCTGGGTCAGGAAGATCTCCTGGAGGAGGTCATGGCAACCCGTTCCAGTATTCTTGCCTGGGAAATCCCATGGACAGAGGAGCCTGGCAGATTGCTGTCCCTGGGGTCACAGAGAATCAGACACAACTGAGCAACTAACACTTTCCTTGGCTGCCCCATGGAGCCCAGGATTGAGGCAGAGGCAGTTGATGGAGATCTCTCTGCCTCCCTAGAGGAAATGTTTACAAACCTAACCCCATCTCAAATGCAATGGAGATGACTCCCTGGATCCTGGTGAAGGCCTCAAGGGCAGAGAACATCATGCTAGTTTGTGTGAGTATGCACATGTCCAGAAGCAGAAGGATAGATTCAGGGGCACTCCAGGTCACCTGTCAGGCCCAGTCTGGACCAGGGCACTTTCAGTGCCAGCTTCAGCCACTTGGGTGCTACGTTTTCCTGAGCTCAGGAAAGTTCTCCAGAAACAGAATCCCATCCAATCCTCTTCCCCCAATCTCGACAATGGTAGAAAACTTTCTTTCAGCCAAATATTTCTGTACTGACAAAGCCCTCCAAAGGTTATCATATCTAACCCCCAAGCTCTAGCCTGGAAAACTTTTCTCTCAGCCTGGTAGCTACGCCCCTTCTTGCCATGCTTATGCATTCTGGTCTCAAGAAAGGCCCTGTGAGTCACCGTGCCCCAGTGGCACTGGTCTTGGGCAGCTTGCCTCAGCCACCTTCACAAGATGGCTCAGGAGCCATGAGTGCTGACTTCTGAGAGTAGGGTGGGAAGCCCTCTGGGTACAGTGAGGAAGTAGCCACATGGTATAGCCAGAGGGGCATCTGGGGGCCCAGGGCCTCTTTCCTGCTGAAGATTACCTCGGAGCAGGGCCTTTAAAGCTCCTGGGAACTGCCCTTGCATTTCTGGCCGTTTGCCTGCATCTCAATTTCTAAGCAGAACCCGAGGCCTGGCCTCAGAAACAACTCGAGTTCCAGCTCAAGGCCTTCTGAGAGCTGCAGAGTGGAGCAGCCCCAATCAGCCTTTGGCTGCTTCACTTCCTGCAGGTGGGAAAATCATCCTATTTATCCCCAAAAGGATTTGTCTACTCAAACAACAAACAGACACAGAAACACACATGGAATCATAGACACATGTGCAAAAGACAGATCCAAGGCATACACAGAGCCTTTCTGTCTCTCTCTGTCCTTCTAACTTGGTCTCTCTGCCTCTGCAGCTTTCTTTCTCTTTGTATCTCTGTCTGTCTCTGCCTCTGTTTCTCCCCCACCCTTTTCTCACTCTTTCTCTCTCTCAACCTTTCCCAAAGCCCCCTCCTTCCTGCACTACAGCATTTATCAAAGCAACCTGACCTCATGTTGTAAAAATATACAGCATGGAACGAAATCCACCTTAAACCCTCTTCTAAATATATTAAAATAATAGGAATTCTCATCTGCCTGATTGAATTTGCTGCTTGATAATAGAAGCATGCCAGGTCCTTCTGGGTCCAGTCTGGGGCAGGGAGGGGCTGGGATTCCCTGCTTGACTCCTCTTTCCTGGCCAACAGCTCAGTTCCCTTGGGTGGGTGGGGCTGGGGTGAGGGAGTGGGAGCTGCATTCTAGCCAAGAGGTCTTGGGCGGCCACCCCAGCCAGCAGCCAGCACGGTCCACTGAGCGAGTGCAAACACCCGGCCTCCTCTGGCCCACACTACTCCTCATCTCACCTGGAAGTCGTGAGCCTCTTTCCTCCTCCAGTCAGCACCCAAGCTCCCGAGTCGTCCTGTAGTTACTCCCAGCCTCCATTAATATTGCCTTCCATGGCCCAAGGGACTAGCAGCTCTTTGAGCTCAGGGGACACCCTTCTTGTTCACTGTATCACCAGGATCTCAGAGACCCAGGTTCAAAACAGAAGCTTGGGGAAACATTTGTTCAATGACCAAATTTACTCATTCATTCAACCAATATTTACTGAACCCCTAGTATGTACCCAGCACATTGATCCAAGCACCGGGAACCCAACAGAAAACCAAACAGACATCAAACCCCTGCCATCATGTAGATGCTATTTTAAGAATATGTGAATAATAATAATGAACTGACACACTCATAGCCAGCTACAGAAAATAACTGCTTCCCTGGATTAGACTCCCCCCAGGCCTCCTACTCCCCAGGACAGCAAACAACCGGACTTGCTGAATCTTAGACTCAGCTTTTCATACTATGGCACCTAACTTATCCTCACTACTTCAGGGACTGGGCATGAGGCTGCTGGCTCCCTGGGGCAACATTATGTAGGCAGAGAGGGAGAAGGGCCTGGCACGGCTTTCCATCCTCCATTAGGATGGAGGCTAGGAAGTGAGCCTGGCTCTCAGTGAAGATAGCTTCCAAGTAGGCAAGTTTTGGTGCTAGTGAGTTGAAACTCAGTCAGCAGTGAGTCTTGAGGTTCCAAGAGGAAATAACCATTGGATATCAATCAGATGGGGAACACTGCTGCAGGGAGTCTGCTATAGGAGTATCTAGTGCCTAGGAAGGAAATGGCAACCCACTCCAGTATTCTTGCCTGGAGAATCCCAGGGACAGAGGAGCCTAGTGGGCTGCCATCTATGGGGTCGCACAGAGTTGGACACGACTGAAGCGACTTAGCAGCAGCAGCAGCAGCAGCAGCAGCAGTGCCTGGGAAAAGAGCAGTCGTCATCTAGGGAGGGGCCCCAGGGTTGGTAGGAGCAGAGTTGCGCTGATAAATGTTCAACAACTTGCACACTTGGAGGGAGAAAAGCCCTGATTTGTAATGTTTGCCAATTACTGTGGTGAAAATACTCCCACAGTGACTGGATTCAAGCTATCAACATGATGTCATTGAACATGGATTTGGGAAGATATATGCACAAACAATTCTCTTGAGCCAATGTGAGCACTGCCCTGGTCTTGCAGTCAAGATTAGGAGTTTCGTTCTTGGAAAGAGACTGGCCAGAGGCTGAAAAGAGCGGAAGACTGGGACTGGGAACCAAAGGGTACAGGGGTGGAGAAAGCTATGGTGCCAGGGGCAACCTGGGAGACCAATCAGTGGGCAGTGCTGGAAAGAAAGTAAAGCTGAAATGCCAGCAGATAGAAGACGAGTGATGCTGCTTAAGTCACATGGCCTCTACTAGGACTGGCTTGGAAATCTGTTGGCCAATTTGATGTCTGCAGAGGCAGGAGGAAATGAGTGGGTTATATGGAGGTGGGTTGTGGAGAGATGCTGATGTCTGATCTTTAAAATAATAGCAGATCTTAGCGCAGTTCTTCCTCTGTGTCAGGCCCCGTGCAAGCATTTTATATGTATCGATTCATTTGATCCTTGAAACCAACCCAGTGAGGTAGATTATTCTTCTTCTCACAGCTTTACAGATAAGGAGAATGAGATACAGACAGATAAAGTAACTGTCTTATGTCACATGGCAATCTGGCTCCAGTCTGCTCTGAACCACTATGTTGTATTGCCTCTAGCTTTATTTCCCTAATGGAATCTTCTGGAAGTAGACCTCTTGCCTGGGCCCATAGTACCCTACAGAGCTCTCTGACCTGGCCTGCTACTTATAAAATGCTCCCTCTCACCCATTTCCCTACAACTTGCCTGTCAAACAGGGTAGCTGCTCCTGGTCGACCCCTGGGCTTATGGCTGCCCACATACAGCAGACTCAGCTCCCAGATTTATTCTTTGTGACAATGGGACCTGTGCTGGTGTATGTGTGTGTGTGTGTGTGTTTTGAAATGAGGGGTGGCTAAGTGTGGTTTGTCTTTGGAAGACGGAGGCACCTCTGTCCCAGAGGAGAAAAGTAGAGGAAGGAAAGCGGGAGGCTGAAAAAAGGAAGAGAGAGAAGTCAGAGGAGGAGGGAGTGATGCCTCCAAGCCTGGGCTTGGCAGAAGTTGGCCTCTAAGCATCTCTGTGACCCCTGTTCACATTCATGGCAGCATGAGGTGTGACTCACTGAAGTGTAAACAGGAAAAGAGGATATGGGCTTCTGTGGGTGGCTTGTGGAATTAGTGGGTCATTCACAGCATATATGTATACATCTGTGCCATAGACCCGCTCACACACCCACATTCAAAATAGAGACTATAGCCGAGAGTGATCCACTGAGCGCATTTGTGAGATGCAGTGACTGTGTGTGAGAAACATTGACGTCCTTGACTCCTGGAATTTCCCTGGACCTCTGGAAAAACCCCAGCAGAGAGGCTTGCTAGGGGTTCAAGGGAAGCTCTCCAAGGGGGCCAAGAGGGTCAGACGGGCTTGAGCAGGGGCTTTCCTCTGAGATGAAGTCACCGGCCCTCTTTCCATCCCTATTAGATACAAATCCTCAGCCTCCCGTGAATGCTTGGAGGATGGTGAGGCATTTCCTTTGAGACTTACTCTGTGACGGGGAGACACAGACAGCTGAGGAAAAGCTGGTGAGGATGCATCTGCGGTGAGCACCTCTCCCGCCCTGGGGTGTCGCTGTCACCGCTAGTGGTCTCAGAAGCACTCACAAAGCCTCATCTCTCCCAAGTGTGTGGTATAAAGAGCAAGGGCTCTGCAGTCTACTGAGATGGAGGCTTTAATCCTTGCTCCATTTTCAGGAACTTGCACCAGCTCCCTCCCATCACTGAGCCTCAGTTTCTTCTATAAAATCAGAATACCATCCATCCTACAGAACAGTTTAGAAGAAGAAAGGAGCTCTCAGGTGTGAATGCAGCTGGTATAGTCCTTGGCATGGTCACTTCCTCGTTCCCCTTCTCTATAAGCAAACACTGAGAGCAACTGCCTCTCAGCTCAAGAATCTGTGCATCCAGAAGCTCTCTGTTTCGGGGCAAGGAGGACCAAGTAGAGTTCTCTCTCCCACACTTGAGCTTTTGCTGACCTCTCCTTGACTTACCTGTCAATGGATGGATGATAGGCCCTGGGCTTGCTGGGTAAGCAAAGCCCTCCTCATTTGCACCCACTGGCTCAGATTAACCCAACATCTCTTGTCCACACACCTAGAGAGATTTCTCTGGGCACAGATAAGCCCTCTTTTGACCTTCTGGCAATATGGTGGTTTCAAAAGATATATTCAGAATTTTACACCCTGGAAATCTTTACATTTCATCCCATAAGTCTAGATAGTATACATATGAAAGCAAGACTCCATAGAGAAGGACGATTTGGAAACCCCAGGGGCTCTTCTAGTCCCCATTCCTCCTCCAAGCTCACTGACACCAGGGCCCTTTAATCTAATATCTTACAGGGAATTTGATGATTTTTTTTTTTTAAGTCGGGCTTAAGGATGGGTCAGGTGGCTGGTTGGGAACACTCAGGGGCCCTCCATGGAGCTAAGGTGGAAGTGGCTGGCACTTCCCTAAAGGAGAAGTGGAGGGGGATGTGTCTAAGGGATGAGCCAGGAGGCATTTGGGGAGCCTCAGAAGAAAAAGTCCCAGTGAGCCCCAGGGTCCTGCACCCTGCCTCTGCCATTCAACATCTGGATGACCGTGGGCCTCGATTTCCCTATCTGAAACATGAGAGGTCCAGGATTTTGTACATGTCAAATGAGTGGGTGCAAGGGAAGCGTTTTGCAGGCCATGAACACCATACGCATTGTGGACAAAGGCAGGAAAAAGATACTGCTGAGCCCCTCCTCTGGACCCTCTTTGTGCTGGGTGTGCAGTTACACACATCGGGCCCCTCATTGGATTTCCTTTCCATCTTTGTGCTCTCCAGTCGTCTAGCACTGGATGTGGCAGAACACAGGTCCTCCAGCAGTGATTCATGACCAAATATGCAATCTCACTGGCCTCTTCACAATAATCCATTTAGTGATTATTACTAGCCCCATTTTCCAGAGTCATGAAGAGAGGCCCAGGGAGGTGAATATGTTCACCCAAGGTCACACAAGCAGGTAGTAGCTGAGAAGACATGTCTGTGTGACACAAGTCCTTTCTCTTCCCATTGCACCCCTTGGCCTCTTTCACAGCTCACCCTCTCTGACGTTTCTCTGACCAGCTCTCTGGCTGCTGGGAAGGGCCCTGAATGAACCAGCAGAGCCCAGCAGGCAGAAAGTGGCAAGAAGTGTGAGTGACAAAAGTGCAAGCTGTTCCTGGCTTGAGCTAGACATCACTCATGGCTTGCACTGGATCCCAGCTGCTCCGCTGCCCACAAGTGACCTTGGATTTCTAAGCCTGCTAACACTGAGCAGGATTGCCTCCAAAGAACATGCAAAATGGGGGACTAAGGGGCGGGGGTTGTTAGGAGAGGGGGAAGTATGGGAAAGGGTAACTGCTAAGAATATCAAAGAGAGGTTTCTTGACTTGGTTACCCTCTGTAGCTAAGGATTCTTGCTCTCAGAAAGTTCCTCCTGGTGTCTCTGAGTTCTTGTTATCTAGTCCATTCTATCTAGTTTTGTTTCTTTTTTTTAATTTAGAGAATACTTTATTAGTTTCTGTGTTTTGTTTCCTTTTATACAAACAATTTCTCACTGTGCTTTAGCCAGCATACTCCTTATACTCAAGACAAAGATGAAGAGAGCTTACCACCAACTCTACCCAAGGAAACCAACAAGAGGGGCCCAGACCCATTGCCTAAAGGAGCCTCAGTTCAAAGAGCCTGGCTCAACTTCTGGCTCTGCCAGTTGCTGTCTGTAAAACTTTGGATGTGTTACTTATTCATTCTGTGCCAGTTTCCTCACATACAGTAAGGGCTATCAACCCCTCCATCGGTGCCTGACAGAGAGTTGGCTCTCCATAAACAGAATCGTACTCTATTTGATAATATCAGTCTGCATCTCAAAGGCATAGTGCTCATTGGTTCACACCTTCCCCGGGCCAGCCCCTTAGCCTTCAGGTTGCCTGGGCTCAGATTTTTTCTGTCTATATCCAGCCCTGAGCTCCAGGCTACAGTGTGTCTGAGCAGTCCTGGGAGGCCCACCCCATCTGGAGAGTGGCCAGTGCCTGCTCAGTATCTCCTTGGGGTCTTCGATCTTTCCCAGTGGCCACCTGCCTTCCACAGCTTGCTCAGCCACTCTCAGAGTTTCTTTGAAAGCTTCCATGATTCTTTTTCAGCCAGAGACCCAAGTCAACAGGTCTCCAATGTTCAAAAGCCAGGTCACTCCACCCAGCTTTGTATTGACATTTGCATTTCCAAAGCCCAATTTACATTATAATTATTCTTTCTAGCCAGGCGGAGGTGGGGGGCCGGAGGGGGTGGGAAACTCCACACAGCTTTAGGGGAGGACTTTTGGCCAGCTACAGCAATAACAACAATCACATGCCCCCAGCGTCATGCCCCCAGCACTTGGGTTTTTTCTCAGTGTCTTAGAGTGACCTCACATGGCCACAGCTTTTCTTCTGTTCCTACTCTTTCCCCAGGTAGCCATACTGTCTTGCTGCTCTTCAGACCCTTCACTAAGTTCTCTAACAGAAGTGGCCAACCTCACCTCACAGCCTTTTCCCCAACCCTAAATCTCATTCCTGACTCCAGTCAAGTGGAATATAAAGAACATAACTTTTTGTTCTTCAGTTCAGCAAAACCTAAAAAAAATTGTAATCAGTGCCAGCAAGTTTGCAGTGAGATGGGCAATGTCACATACTACCAATGGGAGTATCAACTGATACAGTCTTTGTGGTGGGCAATTTGGAAATATCAAGAGTTGTATACACTTTGACAAGTACATACTTTGAACCAATAATTTCCCTGACAGGTATCTATACTAAAGAAATATTTGCAAATTTGGATTACAGTGTATATAAAAGCTATTCATAAACAATAGGAATAAGCTAATTTAGAAAATGGACTAAATGGAATTATATACAATCTATAAGGATGTTTGGAAGAATATATAAAAATGTGGAAAATGCTCACACTATAAATAAGGTAAAACATTCAAAATACCATTTCATATATATAGTATAATCCTGATTATTTTTATAAACTATAAATATTCAAATAAAAAGACTAAGAGTTAACGACTAAGCATTGTTAGTAGCTTCTGACTCAGGTAGTGTGATTGTAGTAGATTATAATAACATTAAAATAGCACTTATGATGAGTCAGGAACTTTTCTTTCAGCACTTTTTACATAGATTTAAATATAATTACTCCTTACAACTACCCTCCAAGAGAAACACTGTATAATCCCCATTTTACAGATGAGGAGACTGAGGTTCAGAGAGGGCGGCAAGCCATGACACACAGTTAGTAATTTTCTGCTCTGTACTTATCATTTTCTGGATTCCCCACTCTGAATACTTGTGGCTTTTGTAATCAGAATACAAATGCACAGGGATTTTAAGAAAAATTTAAGTGCATTGCTGGGTGACAAAAGCTCCTCAGTTCATTGGAGACAGTTTTACTGTGCAGTCTGTATCGACCATGGTACTCCTGGGGAACAGAGCTCTGGCCCTTGTCATCTCTTTGTCAGCCTGTCTGGGTATAGCTACCCACTCAGGGCCTGCCCTGCCCCTGTTTGATGAACCTCCTGGCTAATGGCCTACCTCCACACTTCCTGGACTTTGCCTCTTACACGGAAGGCCCACATTGCTAGCTCCTTTCGGACACGTGCCTCCACAATCTATCCCTGGAATGGCAGAGTCTGGCAGTGGTTGTGCTTTCCCCATCAGCCCCATCTCAGAGACATAGCAAAGGGTGAGGGCAGAGGAGGACATTTGTCCTCAGGCATTTGTCTCTGGGGGTTCCACAAAGACTCTAGTTTTTCCTTTCTAACAGAGAGGGGCAGCTTAAAGGGAGAGAGGCAGAACCCTTTCCATTGGCGCCTGGCACTTCTGACTCTGGATGGGACACCATTCTGTCTTTTCCCAGCCTAGATCAGTTTCCCGCTGCTTCACTACTGCTTACACAGGACGCCAACACTTCTTGGGTCACACCTGGCTGCAAGCAGAGTTCAAATAGAAATGGAAGTTCGCTGGAGGGGAGGAGTGGCTGGCACATCTCCATTCTTCCTATGCCCTCTCTAATTCCTGGCCACTGTCTCAAATGCAGTTGTGGGACAGCAGGAGGAGGCCAGCCTGTAACATACAGAGAGAAGGAAGAGGGGATGGGGCGCCTTGAGATCTGCAGCCTGGAGCGAGACCATAAGAGCCTGGTTTAGGCATCTCTGCTCGGCAGCCTTCCAGAGGTTTAAGAGTTTGAGTTGTTTGGGGAAAAACAATCAATAGGAAACCTGGGATCTGGTCCTAGCTTCTCCTCTCACTCTCTGTGGGAAAGCAAAGCCCTTTCCTGTTTTGAGCCATAGAATCCTTCTCTGGAATATGGCAGCAAGAATACCCATCTCACTGGGCTATCCTAAGAATCAAGAGGCACCTACACTGTGATGAAACAGCATCTTGAGTCATGAAAAACAGTGTGGAACCACATGCACCTTAGGAAGCCAAGAGATTTTCCCTCTCTCCAAGGCTCCTTAGCTATATAACCTTGGAAGTTGCATACCTTTGAACAACCCAATGAAAGCAAGGAACCCACTTCCTATAAAAGCTCTCAAAACATGGCACATCATTTCAAGAAGTCCTTCAACATCATGGGTGCCTTTCATAGGCCACCTGTAGGCTAAGAAGTCCTGGCCTGTGTCAGCGGTTAACCCCTTTTCTAGCTTGCCTCTGCTCACACACCTCCAGGGAGGGGAACTCACTCCCCTATAAGCAACCAATCCAGCTTTGCAGAGCTCTGACTTTCCTTCTGCTCAGTTAAAACCTGCCTCCCTGGAGCATTTTTTAGAGACTTCTCTGCCCAAAGAATCTGAGAAATGCCTGGGGCCAGATGTGTGCAGGCTCTGGGCTATCTGGGCAGGAGGGCCGGGGTTTCCTCCAGTCCAAGCCAGACCAAGCTACTTTTCTGCTGCTGCTGCTCCCAGGGGAGGATGCTGGATTTTCTGCCTCATAAAGTTGTCCTCCAAGTCACTGTGGAGCCAGTGTGTGGCCAGCCCTGGCAGCCAGCTGGTCTGCTCAATGTCTACAGAAGAAGGAGGTGGCTGGAGCAGCCTGACAAGCCTTCTTCCTCCAGGATGAAACACTCTCAAAAGTGGCATTTAAGGCACCCTCCTACCCCAGCAACTCCCCTCTGTCATCTCCCCAGGATGGGACAATATCCCCATGAGAGCTCAGAAGCCAAATTGGAATGCTGATAGTAGCTACCTCATAGAGATGCAGGGAGTGTTACATGAAGTGATGAATGTACAAAGCCTGGACTGTACGGAATAGCAGTTCCCTTCTTTCTTCTGTCCCTGCTCCCCATTCGGAAGCAACTGGAATAGTCATGGATTGAGTATTTACTGGCCCGTGTTCTGGGCATGTTAGATCTTGATAAGAACCCCATCAATAAGTTCAACTTGGTTTCCCAGTTCGCACAGCTGGCACTGGGTAATGAGGGATTTGAACCCAAGTCTGGCTTCCTCAAGCCCACATGTTGCCTTGCATCATGCTGCCTCCCCAGGAGGGAGGGTGATACCCTCCTCCCATGTAAAGCAGCCTCTCCTTTAAGGTTCTTAAGGGCCGGGCCTGACTCTTAGGGCCTGCTGAGCAATGACTGGATCCATGTGTTTAGAGTAAACAAGAGGGCCCCTTCTGGCTTCACTGGGAGGAAGCAAATGGCCTGAGCATTCAGGTAGGCAGGAAAGGCCCGTGAAAGGAGAAGCTTGTTCAGCTCAGATGAAGAGAGACCTACTTCTTGGGTGGCCAGATGGGACCTTTGGCAGCCTTCGCTGAGGGAAGGCACAGGGTGGAGTACCACATCAGCCTGGGAAAGAAGGTGCTGTTGAGCTGGAGTAAGGTTCGCTGGAGGCCCCTGGGTGACTGGGCAGTGCACGAGCTGGGGCTCCCTGTGCCTGGTGGGGCTGCCCTCCGAAGTGCCCTCCATCGGCTTTAGCCTCCCTTGGTGCTTGCTCAGCGCCCAACTCAGCTCCAGGGAAGGCATTCCTATGCCTTGGATGGCAGAGCTGGCAGACTGTTGCCATGACGCCAGGAGACTAAGAAGAGGAACAGGAGAGAGGTGGCCTGGGGGTTGTTACCAAAGAAAGGTACTTCCTGGGTCCTCTGATGTCCAATCTGAGAGGAAGTTGCAGTTCAGGGCTCATGGCTAGCGATAGAAGCTAGGGCCTTCCTTAGCCCACCCAGAGCCAATCTCCTGGGGGTGTGTGTGTGTGTGTGTGTGTGTATCTGCCTATGTGTGCGGGGACACAGAAACCCCGGGGACCATCTGTGTGTATGGATATATGCGTATGTATACAATCATGTCAGTACGCAGAGGGCGGGGGTCTTGTATGTGTGTGTGTGTGTATCTTGTGAATGTTTCTTAAACAGTAAGGAGGGGAGGGACAAAGACAAAAGCCCTAAATGACTCTGGCTTTCAGAGGAGCCAGCCCGGTGTGGTGGGTGTGAGTGGGCCAGCCAGGGGCCTGATTGGAAACAGACTTGGCAAGGAGGGGCTGTAAATGCTTTTTTGCTGCCTGTCCTGAGAAATTTATGTCACACCCACTCCATCATCCTGGCGGGGGCAGCCTCTCCTAGCTGCCTGTGGTTCTGAACCTTTCAGTGCAACCGGCAACCACCATGGGGTTCTCTGAGCTTCTTCAGGCCCAGCCTGGAGTGGACCCCACCCCATAATGCCTTGAGGCTGGCAGGGATGAGCTATGGGTGGGTGAGGAGAAGGAGGCAAGAACTTGACCTTCAAATGTCCTTCTATCGCACAAAGCCTGGATAGATGTGTGTGAAGGGCAGACATTAGGATGGTGGTGCAAGGAGGGGAAGGCAGGAGAGGGACTGTGGTCTATTTCCAATATCGTTCCTGCCTTCTCCTCCTCTTAATGAGGAACAGAGACCCAGGACAAACAGACAAGAGCAAGGGAATCCCTAAAGTAGGATTTGAAGAGCTTTTGGGATACAGATGGAAACTGAAGGCCAGGAAGGGGAAGAGACTTGCCCAAGGTCACACACTGAGGGAGTCAGTGGCAGTCTCCAGCCACCCTGCTGTATGTGGCCTCTCTCCCTATCTCCCAGCTGGAGAAACCTCTTAACCTAGAATTAAGCCCTATCTTTTTCTTATCATGTTACTCCATCCTTATAATCCTCGCCTGGTTTCCTTTTGTTCTTACAATAAACACAAGACCCTTGGAAGTGGATTGAAGGGTCTGCTCTGGGAAAATCCCTGCATACCCCTCCATCCACATCCTTTACCAAGTTCTCTCCTGCCACTGGGCCTTTGCACATGCTGTGCCCTCTGATTGGAATAATTGTCTTTCCCCTTGTCTGTTTCCTTCCCACTTCTACTTCAGCACACAGCTCAAGTGTCTCTTCCTCAGGGAAACCTCACCTGTTTCCCAGTGTTTCACTCTCCAGGCGCTGGGGACCTATCTTCCGCAGCACTTCTCACTATTGCCATTTTACTTTTGTTGTGCTCTTTGTGATTAATGCCACTTCCTCACCATACTCCATGAGGACAGGGACCGCAGCTGCTTTTGCTCACCAAGGCTGCCCTAGTGCTCAGCAAACCACGTGACAAGGACATCAGGAACTAATACTTGAGGCTTACCATGTGCCAGGCAGTCTTCCAACTGCTTTACTTGGAGCAGCACATTTAATCTTCACAAACTCTGTGAGGTAGTTACTATCATTATCCCCATTATACAGATGAGGAAAGTGGGGGCACAGAGAAGTTAAAAAACTAGACCAAGTTCACACAGTAAGTAGCACAGAGAATTTGAACCCAGGGAGCCTGTATCCTTAACTGCTCTCACTATAACTACTTACTTATAAATATTTGTTCACTACCAACTTTTGTTTGTCTCTCCCACTCCAACTGTATGGGGAGATGCCAGTCCCTGAGCACTTCCCTGGATCTTGGGGTGGGCTCTGGGCACCCCCCCCCCAGGACTCCTGCCACCTGCCTATAGTTACTCCTGGCCTGCAGCCCCTTTCCTAATCTCCCAATCGCCACCACTAGCATCCGTCCGCTCCCTTGGATGACATGAGAAGGTTCTAGGGCTGGGCAATGCCTCTGAGTTTCAAGCAGCACTTTTTTACTCTGAATCACTCATTCTGGTCATTCTGTCTTAGAGTTCCCCCACCCACTCTAATCTACTCAGGCCTCTGTTTTTCCTTCTGTAAAACAGAATTAGTTACCATACTACAGGGTAGCACTGAGCATTCATTGAGTTTGTCTGTGTGTGTTTGATAACTGCCAAGCATAAGACTCATACTAGTTATCACTTGTACTGTTATTAATAAGCAGTTACAATATAAACTGAAACTCTTTTCATGGATTCGAGCTCCTGGAGCCCAGTGGGGACTGGAGAAGGAAAGTAACACATGGGACTAACCGTGGGTGTTCAGTGTGCCCCGCTTGCCAACACTTGTCTGCCACCCTTCCCCTCTCGCCTGCCTTCTCAGCCCCGACACACGCAGGACAGGCTTTGGGCTGGTTAAGAACCCCAATCCTTGTGTCAGAAAGGGGGTGAAGCTCTGTCCCCCACTCTTCCCCTCCCTGTCAGCCACCAATTCGTCTTGCTGTTTCTCGCCAGGCCAAGGGCAGGGAATGCAAGGCTCCTCCCAGCTCCCCAGGGCCCATGAGCCCTGCCCCCTCACCACCATGGCATCTTGAACAGAGCTCAGTCTATGGCTCTTGGTGGGGGGTGGCTGTGGGATGGGAGGCACAGAGAGAGGAGGGTTACAAAAAGCTGTGCCTTGCTTTCCCAGTGGCCTCCTGGGGGCCAACAAATGCACAGAGCCATAGCCAGGGCAGGGGGTTTTCATTTTGCTCTGTTTGTTTTCTGTTTAGATCAACTGCTCGGTTCTGGTTTGGGCCTTTGAGGGCTGATGGGGTTTGGCAGGTAAGGATTTCTGGGGCCACCCATCTCTGCCTTCCACAGGGCTGTGGGCTCAGCTTCCCCAGCCCCTGCAGAAGTAGGAAGTCCAGCCACTACTTGCTTGCCAGCCTCATTCTTTCCGTTTTCTCCATTTCTCTCTCTTTCTTTCATTTTTGCTTTTGTTCTTTCTCTTTCTGTATGTCTCTATTTCCTTCCTCCCCTCTTTCCTTCTCCCTTCCTCTCATCTGGCTCTTGGAGTTTGTCCCTGTCCCCTTTCTGCCTCTCTGTGCCTCTTTAATTCAGTAATTCTTTCTGTCTTGCCATCATTCTCCTTTTTTCTCTATTTCTCCTCTTTCCTCTTTCTCAGAAAGAGAGAAGGAAATTAAGTCTTGGGCATTAGGAGGTCTGAGTTCTGGCCCAACTTTCTCCCATTCGTTCTCTCTGAGTGAACTTTAGCAAGTCCTTTCCTATCCCTGGGCCTCAGTTTCTCCATCTGCAGACTGAAGACTGTAACTTATGTGCCCTCCAAGAACTAAGCTAGAAAATTTGGTGAGTATTTACTTTGTGTGGGGGAGTAGGAGGAAGTGGATGGGTCAAATTCTTTCTTCAGTGAGCAGGAGCTCAAAACAGTCTGGACTGGTGGTCAGTGTAGCATCTCCTTGAAGAGTGAGGGATTATGGGAAAGGGCAGAGATATAGGAGACACCCATCACTGGTGCCAAAACTGAATCCAAAGAATCTAAGGAACAGAGCTGGGGTCTGGAAACAAAGAGGCACTGCTCCAACGATGGCAGACCACAGGACTAAAGAACAGAGTACCTAGTCTTCCTTCTCGGCCTGCCATCTGCTTTCCACATGGCCCTAGATCAGGCCAAAGTCTTTTTGGCCCTCATCTTTGAGCCTGCTTCTCTTCTCATCAGGACATTTGTACAATACCTTCTAGTGAATTAAGAGTAAAGGAGTTGGAGCTAAGGAGTGCCACACATCTCTGCATTGCCTCCTCTGGTCCCACGAGCACCTTTGCCTTCATACTGACGAAACCAAACTTCTCCTCCACACGACCCCACACCTCCTCCTTCTCCGGGGTTCCTTTGGGCAGTGAATGGATGGCTGTCTTCCCAGAAGCCTTGCTTTCAGGGCCTTGGTCTGAGGTCTTGCTTCCCCAGCATGCCCCAGAGCCCACCCCCCTCCAGGTCATGTGGGCTTTGTCTCTATGTGGCGCTCCTACCCTCTCCACTGCCACTTGGTGCTGTCACCACCCTTTCCTGCCCAGACCCCCGCCACAGCTTCCTTCTACTCTCTCGGTCTTCTGTCTCTCCACCTCCAACTCAGCCTCCACACAGCTTCCCAGTGACCCCAATGTTTAGACCTCGAGATAACTTCAAGATTTTGGCTATTAGCAAAGAGACTGTTATAAACATTCATGTACATGCACTTTGGTAAATGAATTGCTGGGTCATAGGATAAGCCTATGTTTGGTAGATGCTGCCTCAGTTTTCCAGGGTGTTTATATCAATTTATGCTCCCCTCCAGCGATGCAGGATAGTTTTGGCTGTCCCTCATCTTCACCAAGGGTTGGCCATTTCCATTTTCTTTCATTTTATCCATTCTGGTTGGTGTACAGTAGCATCTCATTATGATCTTATTTTGTACTTTCCTTTTGACTCATTAAATTGAACACCTTTACATGTTTATTGACCACCTTGAAAGTCTTTACTTTGTGAAGTGTCTGTCAAACTCCCTGTCACATTTTTCTACTGAGTTGCTTAATCTATTCGTATTGAGTCCTTTATCAGATATACTTGTTGGAAATACTTTCTCTCTTTCTGTGAATATTCTTTTCACTCTCTTAACACAATCTTTGGATGGATGGAAATTCTTTATTCTTATATAGACCAAATTATCAGTTCTTTCCTTCGTGGATAGGATTTTTCCATCTTATTTAAGAAATCTTTGTCTACTCCAAGTGTACCAAGTTGTTACCCTACATTTTCGTCTTAAAGCTTTATTGTTTTGCATTTCACAATTCTATCTACAATCCATCTGGAACTGATTTGTGTATGTGATGTGAGGTAGGGGTCAAGATAAATTTTTTTCCACGTGACTATTGAACTGATCCGGTACCATGTTTTTTTCGTTTGTTTGTTTATTTGTTTCCAATGTACTACAGTGTCATTCTGGTCATAAATTAGGTGATTGTGTATGTGTGGGTCTGGTTGGGAATTTTCTATTCTTCCCATTTGTCAGTTTCTATGTCCTTATGCCAATATCACAATGTCTTACTTACTATAAATTTCTAGGTCTTGATACCTGTAGAATCCTCCAGCTATGTTCTCCTCCTTCAGGATTACCTAGGTTATTCTTGCGCCTTTGCATTCACATCTGAAATTTAGGACTAATCTGTCAGTTTCCATCACCCCCCCCCAAAAAAAGGTTTGTTTGGATTTTAAATGAGATCACATTGACTCTATAATTAATTTGGGGAGAATTGACTTCTTTATAATATTGAGTTTTCTAATTTGTGAATATAGTTTATCCCTTAATTTATCAATATTTAAGTCTTCTTTAATTTCTTTACACAATATATTTTTAGTTTTCTGTGTACAGGCTTTTCTACATCATTTATTAGATTTATTCCTAAATATTTTATGTTTATATTTTTACAAATGGTAAGGTTTTTAAAACTTTCTCTTTCTATTTTCTGCTGACATATAGAAATAAATGGCTTCCCTGGTGGTTCAGATGGCTGGTAATGCAAGAGATCTTGGTTCGATTCCAGGGTCAGGAAGATCCCTTGGAGAATGAAATGGCAACCCACTCCAGTATTCTTGCCTGGAGAATTCCATGAACAGAGGAGTCTGGTCAGCTACAGTTCGTAGGGTCTCAGAGTTGGTCATGACTGAGTGACTGAGTGTGAACCGTGAACTTCCGGATGTTCAAGCTGGTTTTAGAAGAGGCAGAGGAACCAGAGATCAAATTGCCAACATCTGCTGGATCATCAAAAAAGCAAGAGACTTCCAGAAAAACATCTCTTTCTGCCTTATTGACTATGCCAAAGCCTTTGACTGTGTGGATCACAATAAACTGTGGAAAATTCTGAAAGAGGTGGGAATACCAGACTACCTGACCTGCCTCTTGAGAAATCTATATGCAGGTCAGGAAGCAACAGTTAGAACTGGACATGGAACAACAGACTGGTTCCAAATAGGAAAAGAAGTATGTCAAGGCTGTATATTGTCACCCTGCTTATTGAACTTCTATGCAGAGTACATCATGAGAAACACTGGGCTGGAAGAAGCACAAACTGGAATCAAGATTGCCAGGAGAAATATCAATAACCTCAGATATGCAGATGACACCACCCTTATGGCAGAAAGTGAAGAGGAACTAAAAAGCCTCGTGATGAAAGTGAAAGAGGAGAGTGAAAACGTTGGCTTAAAGCTCAACATTCAGAAAACTAAGATCATGGCATCTGGTCCCATCACTTTATGGCAAATAGATGGGGGAAACAGTGGAAACAGTGTCAGACTTTATTTTGGGGGGGCTCCAAAATCACTGCAGATGGCAACTGCAGCCATGAAATTAAAAGATGCTTACTCCTTGGAAGGAAAGTTATGACCAACCTAGATAGCATATTGAAAAGCAGATATATTACCTTGCCAACAAAGGTCCGTCTAGTCAAAGCTATGGTTTTTCCAGTGGTCATGTATGGATGTGAGAGTTGGACTGTGAAGAAAGCTGAATGCTGAAGAATTGATGCTTTTGAACTGTGGTGTTGGAGAAGACTCTTGAGAGTCCCTTGGACTGCAAGGAGGTCCAACCAGTCCATCCTAAAAGGAGATCAGTCCTGGGTGTTCATTGGAAGGACTGATGCTAAAGCTGAAACTCCAATACTGTGGCCACCTCGTGTGAAAAATTGACTCATTGGAAAAGACTCTGATGCTGGGAGGGATTGGGGGCAGGAGGAGAAGGGGACGACAGAGGATGAGATGGCTGGATGGCATCACTGACTCAAATGGACATGAGTTTGAGTGAACTCCGGGGAATTGGTGATGGACAGGGAGGCCTGGCGTGCTGCGATTCATGGGGTCGCAAAGAGTTGTACACTACTGAGCAACTGAACTGACTGAACTAAACTGAGCGACTGACACACTTAGAAATAAAATTGATCTTTTTGATAATGACTTTATAACCAGTAATGCTTCTATATTAACTTGCGAATTCTAATCATTTGTCTATAGATTCTTCTGGACCTTCTATATACACAACCATATCAAACGCAAATAATGGCAATTTTCCTTCTTCCTTTTAAATCCATTTTTTTTTTTGCTTGACTGACTGCACTGACTAGGATTTCCAGTACAACATGGAATAGTAACGGTGAGAGTGAGATTCTTGTCTCACATCTGTTCTCAGTGTATGAAAGCTTGCAATATTTCACCATTAAGTATGTTGTTTGATGAAGGTTTTGATAGATGCCCTTTATCAGGTCAAGGAATCTCCCTTTTATTCTTAGTGTGCCAAGAGTTTTATCATGAATGGGGTGTTGAATTCTATAAAACACTTTATGCATCTATCATAATTCTACTCCCTTTTCCTCTTTAGGTAAACTATAAGGATTCATTTTTGATTGGTAAACCACTCTTAAATTCCCAGAATAAAACTCATTTGGTAACCAACACGATACTGTAAAGCAAAACAAAACAAAACAAAACAAAACAAAACAAAACAAACAAACAAACAAACAAAAAAACCTCATTTTGGTCACAATGAATTATTTTTTTTAATATATTACTGAATTTCATTTTCTAATTTCTTAAAGTAAACTTTTTAAATTTCATGACCATTGTAGATTTACATGGAGCTGTAAGAACTAATATAGGGAGGTTCTATGTAGTGACTAAAACAACAACAAAAATGTACCCATTACCCAGTTTCTCCCAATGAAAATATCTTACAAAACTATGGTACAATATCACCAGCAGGATAGTGACATTGATACAGTCAAGATAGAAAAAGATTTCCATCATCACAGGGATCCCTCTTGTTGCCCTTTCATAGCTATGCCCACCTCTTTCCCAATCCATCTCCTCTTTGACCCCTGCCAACCACTCATATCCATTATGGTAATGGAGTCATAAAGTATATAACCATGAGATTGGCTTTTTCACTCAGCAATATCCTGTGGAGATTTATCCAAGTTGTGTGTATCAGTTATGTGTTCCTTTTTGTTGCTGAGTAGTGTTCCATGATGTGGATGTACCACAGTTTGTTTATCCACTCACCCATTGAAGGACCTCTGTGTCATTTCTAATTTGGAGCTATTAGAAAGAAAGCTGCTATAAATATTCATGTACACATTTTTGTGTAAACCTTAATTTTAAATTCTCTTATATAAATGTCTAAGTATGCAATTACTAGGTCATATGGTACTTTTATGTTTAGTTTTATAAAAAACTGCCAAACTGTTTTTGAACAGTGGCTGAGCCACTTTATAGCCCCACCAGCAATGTATAAATGATCTGGTTTCTCTGTACCCTCTTTAGTATTTGATATTGTTATTTCTTTTTTCGCCATTGGATAGCTATGTAGCGATAGCTCATTGTGGTTTAAATTTGCATAAATTTGCATTAATGATGTTGACTAACTTTTCATGTGTTCATTTGCCATCTGTATATCTTCTTTGGTGAAATATCTCTTCATGTCTTTTGTCCGTTTTCTAATTGGATTGTTTCTTTTGTTTTGTTTTGTTTTGCTGTTGAGTCTTAAGAGTTCTTTACATATTCTACATGCAAGGCCTATGTCAAATGCATGGTTTACAAATATTTTCTCTCAGTTTGTAGCTTGTCCTTTCATTAATTTCTTTATAGAACACAAGTACTTGATTTGATGAAATCAAACATCCATTTTTTTTTCTTTTATGGATGGTTTGTATTTAAGAATTCTTCATCAATAATTAAGTTCTGAGGACTTTCTCCCATGTTTTCTTCCCAACGATCTGTAGTGTTGTTTTATATTTAAATCTATGATTCTATAGACAAAAATTTGGTCAATTTTTGCATAACATGTGAAGTTTAGTCTAAGGTTTATCTTTTTGCCTGTGAATGTCTGATTGTTCCAGCATCATCTGTTGAAAAGGTGATCTTTCCTTTACTGAGATACTTCTGCACCTTTGTTGAAAAAATTAGTTGGGTATATTTGGTGCAGATCTGTTTCTGAGTTCTCTGTTTTTCTTCCACTGTTCCGTATATCTCTTCTTCTGCCAATATCACATAGTCTTGATTATAGTAGCTATACAATAAGCTTGAAAATCAGGTAGAGTTATTCCTCACACTATATCTACTTCTTTTGCCCTTCCATATAAGTTTTTAGAATAATCTTGTCTGTACCTATTAAAATAGCTTGCTGGAATTTTGATAAGAATAGCATTAAATCTATATATCAATTTGGAGAAAATTGGCATCTTTATGTTCAGTCTTCCAATCCATGAATACCAGTGTATCTCTTTATTTGTTTATATTTTCTGTGATTTCTTTTATCAGCATTTAAAAATTTTCAGCATACAACTCCTGCACATGTTTTGTTACATTACACCTAATTATTTCTTTTTTATTTTTGGAGAGACTATAAATGGATTGCATTTAAAATTTGAGTGTTCACATGTTCATTGCCAGTATATAGAAATATAATTGATTTTTTGTATGTTTATCTTGCATCCTGTGAGTTTGATGAACTTACTTATTAGTTCTAGAGTCCTTGGGATTTTCTATGTAGACAATCATATCATCTGCAAATGAGAGCCATTTTATTTCTTCCCTTCCGATATGTATGCCTTTTCTTTTTTCTTTTACTTTCTATTCTCTATTTACTTCTTTCCTTATTACACTGACTAGAACTCCATCACTATTTTGAGTAAGAGTAGGCATCCTTGCCTTGTTCTCAATCTAGGCTTAAAAACATTCTTTAATGATCTTTCACCATTAAATATGTCAGTTGTAGAATTTTGTAGATGGTCTTTACCAAGCTGAAGAAGTTTACTCTCTTCTCAATATTTGAGTGTTTTTTTAAATGAAAGGATGTTAGATTTGGTAGAATGTTTTTTCTATACCAATAAATCATTGATTTTCCTTTCTTTTTTAGCCTATTGAACATAGTGGATCAAATTCACTGATTTCCAAGCATTGAACCAGCCTTGCATTCCTGAAATAAACCCTACTTGGTCATGGGGTATGCTTCTTTTTATGTATTAGTGAATTTTATTTTTTGATATTTTGTTGAGAATTTTTCTATTTTTATGAAGAATGTTGGTCTCGGTTCCTTTTTGTGTACTCTCTTCATCCAGTTTTTGTGTCGGGGCAATGCTGGATTCATAGAATGAATTGGAAAGTCTCTGCTCCTCCTTTCTTTTTCTGGAAGAGATTAGAATTTGTGTTTATTATTCTTTAAACTTTTGGTAGAATTTTCCAGTGGAAACATATGGCCCTCAATATTTCTTTGGAGGGATGTTTTTAATTACAAATTCAATTTCTTTGATAAATATCCAAATTATCTGCTTTATACTGGATGAGTTGTGGTGGTTTGTACTTCCTGAGGAATTAATCCATTTCATCTAAGCTGTGAAGTCTGTATGTGTAGAGTTGTTCATGCTGCTGCTGCTAAGTCGCTTCAGTCATGTCCAACTCTGTGCGACCCCATAGACAGCAGCCCACCAGGCTCCCCAGTCCCTGGGATTCTCCAGGCAGGAATACTGGAGTAGGGTGCCATTGCCTTCTCCAGAGTTGTTCATAGTGTTCCATTATTGTCCTCTTGATGTCTGCAAGGTCTGTATTGATATCCTTTGTCTCATTCCTGATATTGGTAATGTGTATCTTCTCTCTCTTTTCTTTGTCAATCTTGCCAGATATTTGTCAATTTAATTGAACTTTTCAAAGAACTATGTCTTTGTTTCATTGATTTTTCACCCTTGCTGTCCTGGTACCTATATGTCACTTGGTCATGATGCATTATTCTTTTAATACATTTTTATACCATTTCATAATATTTTGGTTTTAGATTTTTTTTATCCATGTTTATAAGAAAGACTAAGCTGAAATGTTCTTTTCTTACTATGTTTTTACCTAGTTTTGGTATCAAGATTTGTCTAGGTTTTTTTTTTTTTTTGATAGCCTCATAAAAAGAGTTGGGAAGCTTTCCTGCTTTTTGTATTCTCTGGAAGGATTTGTGTAATATTGACTTTACTGGACACAGAATTTTGTGCACTTATGTATGTTTAGGGGCAAATAGTTTCATCTCTATGCATGGAGCTAGGTGGAGCATGGTAACATATTTTTGATCCTTTACCATGTGTCAGACACCATGCTGGAATTTTACATTCATTATCTCGTTGTTTCCTTATAAAAATCTCACTCGACAACAATTTTTATACTTGCCTCTGAGATCAGAAAACTGAGATTCATTGACTTGCCTAAAATCATACAGATGTGGGATTCAAAGCTAAATCTTATTTGTTGACCTCTTACTACTGCAGTCTAAGCACTATGCCCTGGGATGGTCATCTGCTGCAGCACCGAATCTTTCCAATAGTTCAGTGAGAATCATCTTGTTGAGATGAACATGTGGAAGTTCAGAGAAGTTGAGAAACTTGACCAGACTAAACATCTAGGATGTGATCAAGCTGGGCCCCAGGGTGATATGTTGCCGTTCTGCAGCCAGAGACGGTGTTCTTTGTGCTGCTGTGCCCAGAATGTTCCTCTCAGGGCAACAAGCATATTCCTATGTGTTAGTGACTGCCACCATTGTTAGCAGCTCAGGGAAAAGGAGGGGCACATTGGGCAGGACAGCTGCTGACCCCAGGTTCCAGGTGCAGCAATGAATCAAAGCTGAAGATAGAGCTGGGGAGCTAGGCTGCTGGGCAGCTGGAAGAAAAGGACTACAGAAACTGCCCCCTGAGACTGTGACACTGGAAGGTGGCGTGGCAGATGCCCACATGGACCAGGAGACGGGGTAACAGGTGGGAAGGTGGCTGGGGCTAGAAGATCTGGACTCTGGTAGGTCACAGTGCCACCCTTCTAGGCTAGGGCTGGCTGGACTAAATTTCCTTTGTTTCTGCAAAGCCCAAACCTAAACCACTACTAGCTCCTAGGAAAGAGGAGAGAGTGGAGGAGAAAAGAGAGATGCCCTGACACCCTAGCCACAGCCAGAGGTACAGGGATCAAGTCTAGCCTTGAAGATATAGCAGAGAACAGATGGTCCTTACAGATCACTTGGTCCATTCACCCCACTGTTTAGGAGGAAACCAAGGCCCAGAGAAATGAGGATGAAGTGATTTATTTATCCAAGGCCACACATAACCCTAAACAACCACCTGGAGGAGAGCAAGGGCCCAGACTGATGGGTGGGGCAAGTAGGGTGTGTGTGTGTGTGTGTGTGTGTGTGTGTGTGTGTGTGTGTGTGTGTATGTGTTGAGCTTCCTTCTATACTGTGGTAGAGACAGCACAAATTATGAAGCCTGACTCCTCCGTGTGTTAACTTGTGAATCTAGAAGCAAGTTACTAGAATGTTCTGGGCCTCAGTTTCTTCATTTGTAGTAACTACCTCTTAGTGTTGCATACAGAAAAAGTAAGTGTGTCTAGCACATCAGAAGCATACATAAGTGCTATTGCTATTACTGGAGGCCCTTGGATGGGGGTAGAAAGTACAGGGCTCAAGAGTCAGCCTGCCTGTATTCCTTTCTGGACTGCCCCCATGGACTGTGTGGCTTTAGGCAAATTTCTTGTTTCTCTGTGTGTCAACAGCCTTGTTCGCAATATGTGTAATATGGAACTGGTAAGAGACTCTCATTTCCAGGATTGTTGGGGAATTTGGTGCTTTGACTTGGACAGATCACCAGGCTCACCAAAGGCCTTGGAGAAAAGGTGGCTCTTATAACTGCTGTGGGTCATTCTCTGGGTTTCTGCCCCACACCCTTCAGGCTGGATACCAGAGCTAGGCGAGAGCCCCAACCCTTCAAGTTTCAGGCCCTGCAGCATCTTTGCTCCTGCCCTCAGGGCAACTTGCTGACTTGACAACTTCCTTTCTCCTCCTAGGACTGGAGGCTAAGGGAGCTTTGAGGGCCATGCCCCTGGAGGCCCCAGGCCCCCGCCGATGGCCATAAGAAGTGGAAAGATAGGGCCTTGTTGCAGAAGATCTCCATCTAGTCTGGCAGGGACTACTTGCCTCAAAGCCTCTTCTCCATCTAACCCTGTTCTGGGGCTCAGTGGAGCTGAAGCGGCCAGTTAGAAAGACAATCAGAGATTCACAGGCCTAAACAGAGACCACTCCCTGTCCTCACACAATTTAATTCAGCGGAGAGGACTCACAGAGCTAGAAATAATAAGGAATGTGGACAAGGCAACATAGCAATGATTACCATTCTATAGAGTCAGAAGCTGTGTCTCAGAAACATCAAATGCAGAGCGAAGATCACAACCCAGATTTCCTAAATGTTCTCCTTTCGGGAACCAAAGTAGGTCAGAGCTGGAACAGATACTGCTTTAGGGAACATTTGAGCTTAATCCCATTTCATAGGTAAGTAACACTGAGGCCCAGAGAGAGAAACAGACTTGCCCAAAATTCAAAAGGTGTTAGTGGCAGGGGTGGGACCCAAACCCAGGGCTCCTGATCCCTTGACCAGGGCTCTTTCCATGCCCCACAGCTGCAGAGGGAGTGGCAGTGGGCCCGAAAGCTTCAGTGGTGGAGGGTATGAGAGGGAGGACCCCAAGCAGTGTACCGGGATGCTTTCACCCCCCCATGCCACCAGAAGTGCTGTCTTCCCACCACTCTGGTGCTCTGAGACCCCTGTCTCACTTACCTCACCAGCTCCCTGCAAAAGACATCACTGAGCCTTAAAGAGGGTCAGACACCTGAGTTCCAAGCTGTGTGTTCTCTCTCTGGGCTTCTGCTTCACCAACTTTCAAAGAGTAAGTGTAGAGTATGGGGCAGGAAAGGACTGGTTGAGTCACAGCATTTAAATTAGCTGTAGAGCTGGGGCAAATCCCCATGCCCAGGCCCTTCCCCAAACTCATGAATTCACAATCTCAGGGGTGGGCCTTAGGCTTGAGTGGCAGGTTTAATTCGCCTGGAGATTCAAATGAGCAGTGTGCTGGAGGGGATCTCCAAGGGCTCCTCTACCTGACTTCTGCTGAGATTCCATGACCAACACAGGGTGTCTTGGGTTGAGGGGAGGCAATAGCCCTGACGGCTCCTCTCTCACAGCCCTCACAGTGAGCATGCCAGCCCAAACTATAGGCCATTTTCCCAGGGTTAGAAAATTGCTTTGGGGTTTCCGGCACTGTCTGCATTCCTCCTGGGATGCCGCTCCTGTGGTAGGAGTCTGCCTGTCCACACCCCTCCGCCTCCTCTCCCCCTGACCCCCTACCCCCTCCCTGGGCTGGCTGACTCCATGTGGCAGAGAAACAGTGCAGGCTCTGGAATCACAAGAAGCTTAGGGTGAAGGCCCTGCTTCACCATGAGGAGCTTTAGAGCCTCAAACAAATCATTTCACCTCCCTAAGCCTCAGCTTTTCTCATTTCTAAAATAGGGATAGTAACAGTACTTGGCTCACATTTCATTTATTAAGCTCAGAGTCCTGCTCCAAGGAGTGTTCAATGAATTGTGATGACCTGATGCCCCAGGGGAAGCCCAGCTCCTAGCTCCCTCAGAGGAACCCAGGGCAAACTGCTCTGCTCTCATTTCCAAGACTCAGCACTCAGGGAGTGGAAAATGTGCCTCCCTCATTTGGTTCTTTCTAGTTCACGAGGCATGTCCTCTTCTGCTCTCTTGTATGGCCTTCCCAGCAAGACCATGAGAGAGGAATTATAATCTCCACCTTATAGGGGATGAAGATGGAACTCAGAAAGAGTCAGACATTTGCTCCCCAGTCACCCACTTCAGAATTGGTAGTGCTGAGATTTGAACCCAGGGCTTTCTGACTCCAGGGCTCAGAATGTATCATCACTATCTTAACCTGGCAAGAGCAGGGGAAGTTCTGCTCCACTGGGCAAGGCCTACATTGACATTGAGCCACTTCAATATGGGTGTAAATGCCCATTGAAGGTGACTTGGAAATCTAAGGGCCAGACAGTCAGAGGTCAGACACACATACACACATACACATACAGAGAGTAGGGTGGAAGTCGATGACAATTATCGCATAATTACTGCCAGCAAAGTTAAAACAGATGCTCCACAACAACCACCACGGAAGGAGGTTGAAAGTGAAAGTCACTCAGTCGTGTCTGACTCTTTGTGACCTCATAAACTGTAACTCACCAGGCTCCTCTGCCCATGGGGATTCTCCAGGCAAGAATACTGGAGTGGGTTGCCATGCCACTCCAGTGGGTTGGATCTTCCCAACCCAGGTATCGAACCCAGGTCTCCTGCATTGCAAGCAGATTGTATACCATCTGAGCTACCAGGGAAGCCCAAGAATACTGGAAAGGGTAGCTCATCCCTTCTCCAGGGGATCTTCCTGACCCAGGAATCATACCAGGGTCTCCTGCATTGCAGGCAGATTCTTTACCAGCTGACCTACCAGAGAAGGAGGTTGGCAAGTTGATATTTGATGAGAAGAATGGTAATGGAAACAATAAATGAGCCCACCACACCCTGAGTGTTCTGACAGCTTCTTACACACACACACACACACACACACACACACACACACACACACACACACGTGAGTGCAATAATAAAGCTAGCTATAATCAGTCCTTGTTTGTGTATAGCTTTACAACATACACAGCAGAGTTTTCTCAAGTTCATTACCTCATTTCCTCCGACAATGTATTCATTCAACAAATATTTATTGAGCACCTACTATGTGCCAAACACTGTTCTAGGTGCTTGAGATACATCAGTGAACAAAATAGGTATGTGAAGATCTCTCTCCTTAAGGATCCTATAATCTAATGAGAAGGGCAAAAGGTAAAGATAAAATATATCATATGGTTGATGGTGATAAGTGCTGTGGATGTCAATGTATGGCAAAACCAATACAGTATTGTAAAGTAAAATAAAGTAAAAAAAAAAAAAGTAAAGCAGGAGGAAAGAAGGTCAGGGTATCTGAGGGTGAGGTTTCAAATTTAGCCACCATGGCCAAAAAAGTCACACTCAGAAAGCAACATTTGAGAAAGCTCTGAAGGAAATAAGGAAGTGAATCACACAGATGTCTGTGGACAGACGATTCTAGGCTGACAGAATAGTCCATACAAAGGATCTGAGTCGGTCGTGTGTCAGAAAGCTTTGAGGAAATGCAAAGAAGCCAGTGCAGCTAGACTTGAATAAGCAAAGGGCAGCATATGAAGGCAGAAAGATAAGGATGGACCAGATTGCAGAGCAATTTTGGCCACGATGATGACTTTGGCTTTACTTGTAGAGAGGTGGGAAGACTTGGGGCCTGATTCGGGCTTCACTGGCTCCCTCAGGCTTAGATCCTTCAGGTGCAGAGAATGGGCTGTGAGGACAAGGACCTTTAGGGTGATCTAGAGGGTGGAGATGGTAGAAATGGTGGAAAGTGGTTGGATTTGGGATATATTCTAAAGATAGAGACAAGAGGCTTTGCTGACAGATGGGATGTAGGAGACTGAAGAAAACAAGGAGTCAGGGGGTAGCTCACATGGCATGAAGCCCACATGTCTCCACCTCTGCTGTCACCACTTTGGTCTGAGGCTCCAGCACCTCTCGCTGGGACCTTGGCAATGGCTTCCTCACTGGGGCTCCTTCTCCCAGTCCTGCCCCCTACAAGCTACTCCCCATCTAGCAGCCAGAAGGATCCTTTTAAAATGTAAATCAGGCCATGTCACTTTCCTCCTTAAAACCCTCCTGCGGTTTCCCAAGATACTTAGAAAAAAGTCCAAGGCCCAGATGAGCTGGCTCCTGTCTGCTTTTCCAATAATTACTGATCTTTCCTGCCTCTATCCCTAGGCCCTGCTCTGCTCCAACCTGCTCTGCTCTTCCATAAACTCCCAACCTCATTCCCACCTTGGGACCTTTGCATCTGCTGTTTTCACTGCCTGGAATGTTCTTTCTCCTCTCATTCTTCAAATCTCAGCTGAGATGTCACCTCCTAGGAAAGATCACACCCTGCACCATCACTTTATCTAAATTAGATTTGCCATTCTGGGTTTTCTCTCTCATAGCCCCTTTCTTTAAAAAAAAAAAAAAGGTCCCTTCCTAGCACATTCCATGGATGATACATTGATTTGCAAGACTTTTGTCTCCTTCGCTAGACTGTCAGTTCCCCGGGAGCAAGGGCACGACCATGCAGACTCGGTCACCCCTGTATCTCGATGCTTGGTTCTAAGACAGGCACACAGCATTAGTGAGTGTGTGTGTGTGTGTGTGTGTGTGTGTGTGTGTAGCAAGGCATTAAGTGATTTATAGGCATATGTTCATTTAATGGGGGCTTCCCAGGTGACTCAGTGGGTAAAGAAACTCCTGCAATGCAGGAGACACAGAAGATGCGAGTTTGATCCCTGGGTTGGGAAGGTCCCCTGGAGAAGGGCATGGCAACCCACTCCAGTGTTCTTGACTGGACCATCCCACAGACAGAGAAGCCTGGTGGGCTACAGTCCACAGGGCCACAAAGAGTCATACACAACTGAAGCAACTGAGCATGCCTGCACACTCATTTAATACCTACAATAAGTCTGTGAAATAGGTATTGCTATTATCCCATTTTATAGGTGAAGAAACTGAGGCACAAGAGATATCACAAGGTTTACAAATGGTAGAGCCAAGATTTAAACTCATGTCTGTTTGACCTGTATGTACCCTTCATCACAAACACAGTGGGTGCGGTCTGGAAATTTTTTTTTTTAATGAAGGATCAAAAATATTAAAAAGTTAGGCTTAAACTTAGGTACCTCAGAAGTGAAATCTACATTTGACCTCCACTTCTTAAACCGACATAAGAATGCCCCATATTATTTTTGATGTGAGATTGTTCAAAGAATGTATCTCTGGAGCCGAGCAGATCTAGTCTCAAACCCCTGTCCCACTGGTTAGTATGTGACCTCAAGCAAGTCACTTCAGATCTGTGAACCACTGTTTGGTCACAGAAGAACTGTACGAAAAAGATCTTCAAGACCAAGATAATCTCGATGGTGTGATCACTCACCTAGAGCCAGACATACTGGAATTTGAAGTCAAGTGGACCTTAGAAAGCATCACTACAAACAAAGCTAGTGGAGGTGATGGAATTCCAGTTGAGCTATTTCAAATCCTGAAAGATGATGCTGTGAAAGTGCTGCACTCAATATGCCAGCAAATTTGGAAAACTCAGCAGTGGCCACAGGACTGGGAAAGGTCAGTTTTCATTCCAATCCCAAAGAAAGGCAATGCCAAAGAATGCTCAAACTACCACACAATTGCACTCATCTCACATTCTAGTAAAGTAATGCTCAAAATTCTCCAAGCCAGGCTTCAGCAATATGTGAACCGTGAACTTTCAGATGTTCAAGCTGGTTTTAGAAAAGGCAGAGGTACCAGAGATCAAATTGCCAACATCTGCTGGATCATTGAAAAAGCAAGACAGTTCCAGAAAAAACTTCTATTTCTGCTTTGTTGACTATGCCAAAGCCTTTGACTGTGTGCATCACAATAAACTGTGGAAAATTCTGAAAGAGATGGGAATACCAGACCACCTGACCTGCCTCTTGAGAAACTTGTATACAGGTCAGGAAGCAGCAGTTAGAACTGGACATGGGACAACAGACTGGTTCCAAATAGGAAATAGGAGTACGTCAAGGCTGTATATTGTCACCTGCTTATTGAACTTCTATGCAGAGTACATCATGAGAAACGCTGGGCTGGAGGAAGCACAAGCTGGAATCAAGATTGCTGGGAGAAATATCAATAACCTCAGATATGCAGATGACACCACCCTTATGGCAGAAAGTGAAGAACTGAAGAGCCTCTTGATGAAAGTGAAAGAGGAGAGTGAAAAAGTTGGCTTAAAGCTCAACATTCAGAAAACTAAGATCATGGCATCTGGTCCCATCAGTTCATGGCAAATAGATGGGGAAACAGTGGAAACAGTGTCAGAGTTGTTTTTTTTTTTTTTTTTTCTGGGCTCCAAAATCACTGCAGATGGTGACTGCAGCCATGAAATTAAAAGACGCTTGCTCCTTGGAAGAAAAGTTATGTCCAACCTAGACAGCATATTTAAAAGCAAAGACATTACTTTGCCAATAAAGGTCCATCTAGTAAAAGCTATGTTTTTTTCAGTAGTCATGTATGGATGTGAGAGTTGGACTATAAAGAAAGCTGAGTGCCGATGATTTGATACCTTTGAACTGTGGTGTTAGAGGAGACTCTTGAGAGTCCCTTGGACTGCAAGGAGATCCAACCAGCCCATCCTCAAGGAAATCAATCCTGAATATTCATTGGAAGGACTGATGCTGAAGCTGAGTCTCTAATACTTTGGCCATCTGATGTGAAGAACTGACTCATTTGAAAAGACCCTGATGCTGGGAAAGATTGAAGGTGGTGAGGAAAAGGGGACAATGGAAGATGAGATGGTTGGATGGCATCACCAATTCAATGGACATGAGTTTGAGTAAGCTCCAGGACCTGGTAATGGACAGAGAGGCCTGGCATGCTGCGGTCCATGGGGTGCCAAAGAGTCAGACAGGACTGAGTGACTGAACTGAATTGATCATTAATCTCAGTCTATCCTGCTGGAGTTTTCTTCACCCATCTAACTTGTTCCTCTGTTCATCCACCCATCCATCAATCCATTCATCAATACTGATGAAGTCCACTGTTGTATACCAGGCCCATTAACTCCAGAAGAAAGTGGGATATTAACAAAGATTGGAGTCTAAGGTTCAAATAGCATTTGAGGTCTCTATCAAGTCCCATGTGACCACTAGGAGTGTGGACCTAGTGCTGCCTATTGGCTGGAAGCAAGCAAGCTGACCTGAGGGTTGTGGCATGCACTCTTTTTAAGGACTGTAATTATGTTGGCTCGCCTTCTTGATCCCAGCGCCTCACACAAGGTAAATTCTGACTATTTTCTCACCTGCTCCTATGCTATGAAGGTTCTTGAATATAATTTGAACTTTAGCCTGTAGGTCACACAGTTTCAA
Source organism: Capra hircus (assembly GCF_001704415.2). Taxonomy (NCBI): domain Eukaryota; kingdom Metazoa; phylum Chordata; class Mammalia; order Artiodactyla; family Bovidae; genus Capra; species Capra hircus. The sequence continues at coordinate 36,008 of NW_017191278.1, forward strand.
GCAAGGGTATGACAAGATCGTATTTGCTTTATAGAATGACTTTTCTGATCCACAGTGTCTACTGAGTCACAAGGTGCAGAACTGAAAGCAGAGAAGACAATGAGGAGACAGCTGTACTAGTATCCATGAGGGAAGATGGACCACCGACCTCAGGTAGCAGCAGTGCAAGTAGAGACAAGTAAATGATTCGCAAAGTGTTTAAGAGGTAGACAGACTTCATGGTGGTCGTTGAATGGACCTGTGGGTGAGGAAGAGAGAGATGTACAATATGGTGCCTAATTTCCTGATTTGGACAACTGAGGATCACTCCAGATGCCTCACTGTGGAGGCCTGGGACAGGAGAGTGAGAGAAAAGTCAGTGGTCTTGACCTTAAGACCAAGCAGCTTTCTTGGTATTTGCCTCTATTATTGGCAAATATTTTTCGTTTTGTGGGCTACAACCCCTCCGTTCTGTCCTGCTCAGCCACAGAGGTAATGGTATGTTGACAAGTCCAGTTGCTAACACACCTTCATTTAAAGGGGCTCATTGGCCCTTGGTAACTTGGAAAATTCTCACTCTGAAAGTCTCTTCTTTCCTCTTTTTCTCTCCATATTTTTCTCTTTTTTCTCTCTTCTTCTCTTCCTCTACTTCTCATTCTGTTCTCTCTTACACACAGATATCCTCACATCCTTTCTTATACACACTTACATATACAACCTTCGGAAGACATCTGGATGCTTATGTGTAACTGTCTCTGTGTGTGTATGCACAGGAATGGAGGATGGGAAGGAATGGAAGCATTAAGTGCAAACTTTTAAAAAATGTTTATTTCAGACCATACTGTTACTTAAGGGCCAAAGAGGAAGCCCATGGAAAACAAGTTGTCTGGAGCCAATGAGAAGCTCATCTACTCATCCGACAAACACTTCCAGGGGGTCTCTTCAATGCCTAATCTAGGTTGGACCAGTCTGTAAAAATTATAGAAGTAAGACAGACAACCACTTCCCCAAACTGCCAGGATGTGATCAGAGAGGTCACTGTGGAGGGAGTTACTAGTTGCCTGCCTGGATGGCAAATTCGAAAAGACTTTACAAAGGAGGTGCACTTTGAAATGGGCATTGCAGAGTGAGTAGAAGCTCATCATGCTGATGAGAATGTAAAGACATTCTAGGTAGAAGGAGCAGCATCATAGGCAGAGACCTGGAATCGTGGGACAAAATAGCAAGTAGTTCATTGAGATTGACTAGTAGACTACAAGTGGGAGAAAGTAGTTGGAGGTGGAAGCTGGAGAAGGTTTGGCTCTTAATGGCACATGAGCAAATTTGAATGGTAGGCAGTTAATTAGTACAGCAACCTTGGAAGGCCCGTCTGCAGCTTCCATAAACATTTCAGGTACCCGACCTTTTGACACAGCAGTTTTAGATCTCAGTGTCTGCCTCGTAGAAACACTTGACGCTGGGATAACAGCATTTTAACAGCATAAAATAAAATGCATAAAACTATGAATAGCCACCAATAAGGAACTGGTTAAATAATATATTTGTTCATCCCCATCCCTACTAAGGAATATCATGAGACAGTTATAATAAAAAAACTAGATCTCTTGAGGATAGAACAAGAGTAAACAACATTTTAAAAACTGCAGCAAAATGCACTGATATACATCTATATGTTGCCTAGCTCTATCAACTGACAGAGCCTAAAACCAATGACATCACATTAGCAATGAGAATACCTAGTAACTAAATCTTTCTAACACTAATCATCCAATAAAAGGCGCCAGCCCTCCCTGGAGAAATGGCTGAATGAGACCTGGAGTGGGGAAAGTTCAAGATAAGCCTGAACCATTTTATGGTGCCGGAAAATAAGGAAGTATCTGGAAAAGAGTGTGGGCTAGACAGAACTCAAAAGCCAAGCTAAAGGAGGTCCTAATAGCCAAAGTGAGAAAAACTTGAGCAGAAAATAAATAATGATGGTGCTGGAATTTACATATATTTAAATTTTAGAGTAGGTCTAAATTTACAGAAAAGGTACAAAGATAATGCAGAAAGTTCCTATATACCCCACATCCAGTTTCTCTTATTAACATCTCACATGAGTGTGGTTCATTTGTAACAATTAATAGAGAAACATGGATATATTATTATTAACTAAGGTCTATAGTTTTTTACTTAATGACTTTTATCTGTTTCCATTGCCCCATCTAGGATCCACATTACATTTAGCTCTTATGTCCCCTTAGGATTCTCTTGTCTGTGACAATTTCTCAGACTTCCCTTGCTATTGATGACTTTGACAGATTTGAGGAGCATTGGCTGAGTATTTTGTAGAATGTCCCCCAATTTGGATTTGAAAAAAGCATGATGATTGTCTCATGATTCAAGTGGGGGATGGGTGTAAGGAGGACTATCACAGAGGTGAAAAACCCTTCTCAACACATATCGTTGATGTACTCTCTCTACCTGGTTGAGGGAGTGTTTATCAGGTTTCTCCATATTACTTTTTCCCCATTTCCACACTGTTCCCTCTGGAAAGAAGTCACTACACGCAACACATAATTAAGGAGAGGGGAGTAATACTCTACCTTCTTGAACGAGGAGATGATATTGGATTTTAACCCACAGAATAAATGAAATATCCATTGGTTCATATTAACACTAATAAATAAATGAAGGAGAAGGGACAGATTTTCATTACAGTAAAATTCCAATTAAATGTAGAAAGACGGCTATAGAACATGACTATAATTATTAATAGGATGGCATCACAGTAATAAATGTTGATACACCAACAGATGCTACAATTAATAAACAAATGTGGAGTGCTTGAGGAGAAATGAGATTTTCAGAGTCTCCAAATCTTCCCAAGGTATTTGTCAACTACATATCAAAAGGAAATATAGTAACTTTAAGGAAAGCCAGCAGACAACAACTTAATCAAATGATCAAAGTAAATATCACCAGTAATGAGACATATGGACATCACAAACCTCTTGGAATGATGTGCCAAGAAGGACCCAACTTGTATCTGTGGTGTGTAACCTCACTCTAGTCATGAGAAAACTTCAGGCAAACTGAAGCTAAGGGATGGTCTATAAAACACCTGACTAGTACCCTTCACAAGTGTCAAGATCATGAAAGATGAACAGACTGAGAAACTGTCACAGATTGGAGAACACTAAGGAGAAACAGCAACTCAAAACAATGTAGGGTTCTGGATAGGATCCTGAAACAGAATTTTTAAAAGAGGACATTAGTGGGAAAACTGGTAAAATTCAAAGAAGATGCATAGTTTCCTTAATAGTATGACACCAAGGTTCATTTCTTGGTTTTGATCATTGTTCTAAGGTTATATAAGATGTTAATATCAGGGGAAGCTAAGTGAGGGGTATACAGGAGTTCTCTGTTCTATTTTATTCAACTTTTCTCTAAGTCTAAAATTAGTTCAAACTAAAAGATTTTAAAAGTTGGAGCATAAAAGATTGAGGGCAGATACCTGGAAGGACTCTAGTGGCAGAAACATGAGATGTTTCCGTGGATTTTTGAAGGGTGCATGTCTCAGACAGTTAAAGAAAAGAGCCAGGGAAGAGGCCTAGGAATTGCACCATTCAGTTCTCAGTGATCCTGAGAATGTTCTGGGCCCCTTAGGGTCTGGGATTAGGAGACCTCCTCTCTGCAGGGCCATCCTTCCAAAGATATGCTCACCATAGTGGCCTAGAGTCAGCTGAGCTATGTCTCTGGAGCAAACTCTAGGCTCCATTTCACGAGTTGGAACCACAAACCCCCTTTCTTTTTCCAATTTAGTACTGGGAGGGGCAGTCCCATGCACACCCTCTGTCTTCCTGGGATTTCCACCCTGGAGGGCGGGGTGGCCGAAGAGAGGCTGACATAGTTGGGGGAAGGCTTGGTCAGCAGCAGAGTCAGCCTCCAGAGAGAGGGCGGCTCAGACAGTGGTTAGCTCCGGAATGGGGTTTAGCAGAGGGAAGGGGGAAAGGGAGGGGACTCTCCTTCTCAAGGGGCCCTTTCATGTTGGAATCAGCCAGCGTGAATGCTGGCGGCCCAGGAGCCCAGCCGGGGGAAATGTGAGAGCCCCTTATCTCCCCTCTTGTCACAGCTCCGTCTGCGGTTCCCAGCCGGCCAGCAAAGATGCATTAGGAGAAGTGTCGGTGGTAGGAGAGTGTTCCCAAGACCTTGGGTTGGGTCCACTCGGTTGGGGGTGGGAGAGGGGCTGGAGAAAGCAGGTTCCAGGCCTTCCTGGCTCTGCAGATGGAGGTTTCCTGGAGCGCCCCACATCTTGGAGCAGGGAGAGGCTGAGGACTGGGCAGGAATTGGAACAAAGGCCTCTGGTGCCTCTTCTGACAACATTCCCTCACCCACTCAGGGGGTGCAGCCCCCTGCTCACACACCTGCAGGAACCAGGAGCTTGCTGCCTCATGGAAGAGCCTGAGAGTCATCCTGTTGGTTCCACCCCTGGATTTAGTTCATGTTTCTGGGCAGGAAACCTGGGGCACTTGACCAAGGAGGCTACAGCCCCACCTTCCCCGGTACACTCTCAGCCCAGGAGTGACCCCTGCTGTCCAGACAACCTTGGAGGCCGAGGACAGAGCCTGCCAAGCTTCCCCGTTGCTTGTACTGGGTGGCCCTCCCGGCCCCTTTCCAAAGCTACAATCTTGTGTTTTTTCTGAGATGGGCTGTGAGGTTCTTTGTAAATCTACCACTGCAGGAGGGAGGTGGGTGAGGCCAACATCTGGACCATGAGGGCATTGTTGGTCCCCACAGCTGGAGCTGTCAGCAGCCAGTGTTTCCAGACACCATCTGCCCATGCAAGTTTCTGGCCCCCAACACGTTCCCACTGTCCAAGACTCCAAGTCTCCTCCCCACAACTGCACGGGGTCTTGAGAGAACCCAGTCTGGCCAGAGTGGAGGTCCTCCCAGCAGCCTCTGCTGCCCAGGAGAGGGAACGGGGAAGAACTGCAGGGCTCCTGCAGAGACGCTGGTATACGGAAAGCGGGATGACACAAGGGAATGGGTGTGAGGAGTCCCAGGAGACAGCTTGATGCCGAGAGGACACAGGCCTGGAGACCCTGGGATTCTCCCAGCATCTGCTGGGAGACCTTGGGTCAGTCTGTTTCTCTGTCTCCTCAAGTGTCAAAATGGAATGAATCCCCTAGCACCCTACTGATAATCACCTGCTTCACCCTATTGTGCTCTTTATTGCCTGTATTTATTTCACAGCAGGCATCACCCTCTGAGATGCTCTGTCACCTCCACTAGGATACTGTCTCTACAACCAAGGCTCTGATCACCACCGTGGCACCCTGGGCTCAGCAGTGGTAAGGTGGTCCCCGGGGTCTACTCAGCTCTGGGAACTATCATTCCACTTGCCCCAAATGAGGTTCTGGGCTCCAGGGAGCGAGGAGTCTCTACCTGGGAATGGCAGGTGCCTAACAAAGGAGGATTTGCTCCTGGAGCTGTAGAAGAGTGGAGAGGGCTTGGCTGCAGGGTGGGAAAGGCTAGACTGAGGCCCTGAGGGAGTGGACACAGGCCTGAGATGGCCACCAGGGTGAAAGACTCTGATTCGGCCCACCCTAGTGACAGGCCCCAGAGGGCAGGGACCAGGTTTGATTCCTTCAGGCATCCTCAGAACCAAGTTCAGGACACAGCAAGGCAAAGGGACTCAGGCAGCATTTGTTGGTTGGAGACAATTGATGATTCAGCATTTTGCACCTGTCTTGGAACCTCTCAGCTTTACTTCTGTGACTTCTTGATACCTTCTTAAGTGGGCCCTGCCATTTCCCACAGGCTGACTGTGCTTTATGCCTCACCCCCTTGCACCCTCACAGCAATGGGGTAGGTACTATATTATTATCCTTACTCTACAAATGAGGTGATGGAAACTCAAGAAAGGTTTAGTGACTTACCTGGAGTTATACAACCAGGAAATTACAGAGCTAGGATTTGAACCCAGACCTGTGCTCTCCTCTTAACCCTGTTGCCTTCTGTAAGTGCTTCAGTTCAGTTCAGTTCAGTCGCTCAGTCGTCTCCGACTCTTTGCGACCCCATGAATCGCAGCACGCCAGGCCTCCCTGTCCATCACCAACTCCCGGAGTTCACCCAAACTCATGTCCATTGAGTCGGTGATGCCATCCAGCCATCTCATCCTCTGTCGTCCCCTTCTCCTCCTGCCCCCAATCCCTCCCAGCATCAGAGTCTTTTCCAGTGAGTCAACTCTTCGCATCAGGTGGCCAAAGTATTGGAGTTTCAGCTTTAGCATCAATACTTCCAATGAACACCCAGGGCTGATCTCCTTTAGGATGGACTGGTTGGATCTCCTTGCAGCCCAAGGGACTCTCAAGAGTCTTCTCCAACACCACAATTCAAAAGCATCAATTCTTCGGTGCTCAGCTTTCTTCACAGTCTAACTCTCACATCCATACATGACCACTGGAAAAACCATAGCCTTGACTAGATGGACCTTTGTTGGCAAAGTAATGTCTCTGCTTTTGAATATACTATCTAGGTTGATCATAACTTTCCTTCCAAGGAGTAAGCGTCTTTTAATTTCATGGCTGCAATCACCATCTGCAGTGATTTTGGAGCCCAGAAAAATAAAGTCAGCCACTGTTTCCACTGTTTCCCCATCTATTTGCCATGAAGTGATGGGACCAGATGCCATGATCTTCGTTTTCTGAATGTTGAGCTTTAAGCCAACTTTTTCACTCTCCTCTTTCACTTTCATCAAGAGGCTTTTTAGTTCCTCTTCACTTTCTGCCATAAGGGTGGTGTCATCTGCATATCTGAGGTTATTGGTATTTCTCCTGGCAATCTTGATTCCAGTTTGTGCTTCTTCCAGCCCAGTGTTTCTCATGATGTACTCTGCATAGAAGTTCAATAAGCAGGGTGACAATATACAGCCTTGACGTACTCCTTTTCCTATTTGGAACCAGTCTGTTGTTCCATGTCCAGTTCTAACTGTTGCTTCCTGGCCTGCATATAGGTTTCTCAAGAGGCAGGTCAGGTGGTCTGGTATTCCCATCTCTTTCAGAATTTTCCACAGTTTATTGTGATCCACAAAGGCTTTGGCATAGTCAATAAAGCAGAAATAGATGTTTTTCTGGAACTCTCTTGCTTTTTCGATGATGGATAATTCAAATTGGAACCCTAAGCACTTTTTTTTTATCATCAGAAAAAGAAGTGCTTAGGTTTCCAATTTGAATTGTCCCAGACATGTGGGTTCCACACTCCAGTGTTTACATACAGTTTTAGTATCTCTTTGAATCTTCACCCCCAGTCTGTGTGGGGAGCAAGGAGGGTACTATTACCCATTATAGCATTTCACAGACTGGAGATGGGTTTGGAACCACCCAGCCAATAAATGGCATCACTGGAACCTGAGCCCAAGTCAAACTCATGTTGAAACCTTACCTGTTGCCTTAGACCAGGCTGGGCCTGTGCTCCTGGACCATATTTGATGGCCCAGGGCTCCAGCCCTCCCAGTCTGCATTTAATATCACTGATGCCACAAGCACCCCAGGGACCTAGCACTGGACAGAGCCTGCTCCTTTTACTCCATCCACAAAGCCTTTTCAGATGCTCCGCTGGGCCTCCAGTTAAGATGCAGGTGATGGTGGGAGGGTGGGTAGGCTGCCATTAGATAAGCAAAGAAGGCAGACTTTCGTACCCACAGAGTATCCATGCAGTTCTCTGACCAAAGGCTGTGTCTTGATTTTTGTTCAGATCCAAGCTTCTATTCAATGAATATTTATTGAGTGTCCATTATATGCCTGGCAATTCAGAAAAAAATATTTTTTTAAAAGAGACAATCACCATTAATTGAACAGTTGCTTTATGGCAAGCAGTGATTCTCACGGAGCCCTGGAAGGGGTACTAGGAACACCACCTTTGGGTCAGCAAAGCCAAGCTACGGGCTCAATGTCTCTCAAATAGAAAGTGGCAGAGCTAGTAGACCCCTGAAAATTCTACGTTCTCCCCGTGTCATCTCTCCGAAGGGGAGTGGCCCTCTGGCAAACAAGGATGAGAAGGGGAGCCCAACAAGGGCCCAGCTCCTTCCCTGGATGCACACGGGCCTTGGTGGGGGGGTGATGGTGATGATTCCCTGCAACACCCACTCCAGGCTATCTTGGCTTGGGAGCCCTGAGTTTGGCTGAGGTAAGACCTGCTGGGCAGAGTAACCCAGCCCTGAGAGCATGGGAGGGTTCTGCTGGTGCTCCTTCTATGGAGCTGATGGGCTCAGGGCCTGTGCATTGCAGCACAGAGGACCAAGAGAGAGCAAAAGGGCAGGATTAGAGAGAAATGTTTGTACATTTAGAGAAAATCTAGGTAAGAAATCGCTAGAAAAGTTTTCAAAAGAACGAACAAAGCCTTTGGCTTTGTGAGTCAAAAGTAGAATGGAGGACATAAGAAATGAGAGATACCAGGGCCACACTCAGCAGAAGGCTAGCGGATAGCAGGGCCAGGCCTCTACCCTTTGTCAGGCAACTTTCACAAACATGGTCTCCCTGTCTTCCCTTCCCTCCCTGCCACCTTTTCTTCCTCAATGAGATGGTACCTAGCAGTCCCATCTTACAGAGAGTGAAACTGAGGCCCTAAAACAGGCCTTCAGAGAACCAAAATTGCATAGTTAGGAAATGGGTTAGATATGGCCTTTGAGCACCGGTCCATCTGGTCTCAAAGCACATCCTTCAAAGGAGCAAAGAGAGAACAGCCCTGGGTGATGGCAGCACAAAGATCCCCTGAGCCCAGATATGTGCTCTTGGGGCTGGTGTAGCTTAGCCCCCAGCATCCACCGGAAAGCAGCAGACACACCCTGGGCTAGAAGGAAGTTAGACATCAGGTCCAAAGACTTGCCTCCATTCCTTTTACACTTAGGAGAGGTGCAACATCCATGATGAGGGGCATTTCACTAGGCAGAATAGGAATCGGGATTCCAGGCCAAGTGTATAGTCGAGGCATGGGGGCTGGAGAGACCACACGGATGTAGAGCGGTGAGACTTCTGCGGCCAGAGCAAGACTGTTGAGAGGGAAGGTGGGAGGCCAGCTGAGTCTCAAGCTGAAAAATAAAAACACACCCAAGATTCTCTAGTCCAGATTCTCCCCTGGCTCAAACCCCCTGTACAGCAGCCCTTGGCCATGTGATTAATGTCCACTCCCCTTTCCCCCAGCCATCCTGTAGGATTTCCTGCAGGAAGTCCAAGGGAATCCTTACAGCTCATCCAGCCTGGTGCCAAGGACCAGAGAGGGAAGGTGACTCATGGAAGGGCACACAGCCAGTCAATTGTAACCCTGGCACAGGCTTTTTGTGGATACTCAGTAAATATACATTGGCTTGAAGCTTGCTTCTGAGCAAGAATGCAGACAGCTTTTGGTCAGAGAGCTCTATGGTCATTCTGTAACACTTTCTTCTCCAGAGCAACCAGCCCAGCTTCCAAAGCCCCCCTTCAATACTTAGAACAGTGCATAAATAGGGCACATAGTAGGAGCTCAGTCAGCATTTGTTGAAGGAATAAAAGTTTGGCTGAGCAAATAGTGGGAACTATATCATGACGTATTCAGCAGCGGTGATCCATGGAAGCCAAAATCCGGCCGAGGCAATGCTCACTGAGCCATGTGCCCATGTGCAGGGCTATAGACACTCAAAGAAAGTGCTATTTGCTAACTTTCACTAAGACAATGTACAGGCTGGTAAGCATGCTGGGGACCTCAGAGGGCCAAAGAGTCAGTCTCTGCTGTAGCTTGCTCTCTTCCAAACAGAGGTACCTTTGGCCATATTCAACCCAGTCCACTCCCAGAGGGATGCCAGGGTAGAAGGAATGCCTTTACCCTCCTGAACCCAGCCATCAGTTAAAACAGGATGTCTCCAGGCTACCACGTCCCACTGCTGACTCATACCCAGTTTCTGGTCAGCTCCTCCCACAGATGTTGCTGCTTGCTCCCTTGCTCACCAACTTATGATACACCAGCCTCTGTGGGCACTCTTTCTCTGACACATCCTCCAACTGTGGACATTTAGTAAGCACTGCCCTCTTGGAACCTTGAACAGTGAGGGAGTAGACATTTTACAGATGGGGAAGCCAAGGCTTGAAGAGGTTAAGTAACTTGGCCAAGGTCAACCAACAAGGACAATCCAACTTGGATTGAAACTGAGATCTGTCTACTCCAAAGCTTGTGCCTTGCCCATTGCTCCCCCTGCCAGACTCTCCCTCTGGATACCTGATGGCAGAGCCTTGCCCATCTTCTCTGCTACAAGGTGTCTATGTCAAGTTGACATCAGAACTTCTGGCCATGTGCTGTTAATACCACCTGTGTAACTCCAGGCAGGAACTCCCACCTGGTCTCTTAGTAGAGGACAGATGGACTTTTGTCTCACCCACTGACCCTGCCACTTAGAGCTATGGCAGGACTTCTGAGAGCAGCTCTGCAGTCAATCCACCCTCCAGCCTGCTCGGGTTGGTGGCAGAGGCTGGGGAGTATGCTCAGGGGCCAGGCCCTGACTGGGTCAATTCCCATCTCTAGCCTGAGTAGGATTTCCCTGGGAAGGAGGTATCCACAAATCTTGCTCCCTCCCCAGAAGGAATGTCAGCTCTGCTTCCGCCCTCGACTTGGCTCAGTGAAGCAGGTAGGCAGACGGGAGGTCTATTGATGAGCTGTCTCAGACCCCAGAGCCATGTGGGGCTGGGGCTGCCTGCTTGGTGGCCTGATCTAGTGCTGATACCTCCTGGTGGAGGGGGTGAGATGGAGGAGACTCCACCAAAGATGGAAGCTCCAGGCACAGTCCAGTCAGCACGCTACTCCTCTTCAGCAAGAGCAAGCCAGAGAGTGTTGAAAGAAACTCCAATTCCTTAGAAGTCCAACTGTTCAGACTCTTGGAAGAAATGAAGAAGGCATTACCTATTGAAGGATGGAGAGAGAAAGCCAGTGGCAGGCAGACAGAGTGTACAGGGAATAGAAAGAACGTGAGCTAGAGGATGAGCAAGGGAGACAATGGGCATCGAGAAGTCTGGGTGCCAGGCCTGGTTCTGTCACTGAATTGCAATGGACCACAGGACCAGTCACTGCCTCTCTTTAAGTCTCTAAGTCCCACTTGTCAGGCTGTGGGTGCCAGGGGTAGGACCGCTTAGGCCTCTTCCAAAGGCCTGCCAGCACCAACCCTTTCATGTTCTGTGAAAGAGAACTTGCCCTTCCCAGGATGGCTCTGGCAGTGGGTTTTTCTGAAACTCAGAGTAATAAAAAATAGTATAAACCAAACTTTGGAAATTCCAAGTGTGTCTGTAGCTGGGAAAAAGAGGGAGGCAGAGTCATAAATATGTTTGTCTGTGACTCAAAGCCTCTTCGGGGAAAAAATCACACATTCTCAGAGGCAGCACTGACCCCCTCCCCCACCCCAGCTGCCCCCCCAGCTTGACCTTAGTGAGGCTCTGGTTCCTGGCCCCACCACCACCACCTCTGCTGCTGCAGCCAGCACCCGCTTCCTGTTAACCCTCCCGGAAGGACTGAGCTTGATAAAACCAAGGCCCCAAGAGCCTTGCTAACTTATCCAGGGACACCCAGCAGTCTTCATGCTAATACTAGCATCCTGACCCGGATGGGGAAAAGTGAAGGGAGAGGGGGAAGGGCAGCCCAGAGCTAACCCTTAATCTGCAGAACCATCCTGCAGGGTAGGCCTTAGGGTACTTGAAACCAGCCCTCAGAGGGGCACCTTTGTTAGTTCAAGGTCACCTCGTTAATAGGTGGTAAAAGTAAGATCTAGAATTCAGATCCAAGGTTTGTGTCACTGCCTAAGCGTCCCATCGTGGCCACAGCATGGATCCTCCCTGACAGTTGGGCCTTGTCGCTCTGATAAGCAGTTCCCTTGTCCCACACGGACCTGGCCATGAGACAGGGGTTCCAGCTGTGACCTGAACAGCTAACAGGTGGAGAGAGTGAGACTGAAGGAGGTGGCCCAGGGAAGCCTTAGGGGAAGTGTGGGGTGATCTATCATTGGCCTTGTACCTCACTGGGTCTGGGCCCCCTCCCTTGCCCCTAAGAGGGGTGCTGAGTGTCACTAAGGGCACGCCTGAGTGACCCCACTGGGCCTCAGATCCCTACCACCTTTGAATCTGGCATCTGATCCAGCGAGGGCCAATGGGAGTTACTGCCCAGCTTCCTGGAAAGAGCAGGTTTTGTAGATACTAACCTGGAGGCAGAGAGACTGTAAGAGGCAGAAAGACAGACCCAGAAAGACAGAGGCAGAGGAAAGTAGAGACAGACTAGAGCCTGGGAGATTGTGAGAACCAGCCAGAGAGAGACACAGAGGCAGTAAAACATACAGAAAGACAGAGATAAAGACTGGAGACAAATACAGAATCAGAGAGACAGTGAGAAGTGGAGGGAGAGGCTAGGGGAAGGCCTAGAGGCAGGGAGACAAAGAAACGAAGACAAAAACAAAGATGAGGAGGGAGGGAGATAGGAACAGAGACTCAGAGAAAAGCAACATAAGGCAGGGTCCAGCAGGGTGAAAGGAGAAGGCAATGGCACCCCACTCCAGTACTCTTGCCTGGAAAATCCCATGCATGGAGGAGCCTGGTAGTCTACAGTCCATGGGGTCGTGAACAGTCGGACATGGCTGAGCGACTTCACTTTCACTTTTCACTTTCATGCATTGGAGAAGGAAATGGCAACCCACTCCAGTGTTCTTGCCTGGAGAATCCCAGGGACGGGGGAGCCTGGTGGGCTGCCGTCTATGGGGTCTCACAGAGTCGGACACGACTGACACGACTTAGCAGCAGCAGCAGCAGGGTGAAGAAGACTGGTGGGGAGAAGTGAGGAACCAGTGAG
>NW_017191279.1:0-32235 GCF_001704415.2 Capra hircus
TTACGAATAATGTGGGATCAGCTTTTACAGTACACATATATCCCCTCCGCACCTTTGAGCCTTCACTTTCAACCCATGGCCCCCCCCGTCCATCCCTCTTAGATCATCACAGAGCACAAGGCTGAGCTCCCTGTGCTGTTCAGCAACTTTCCTTTGGCCATCTCTTTCACACCTGGCAATGCATATATTTCGAGGCTACTCTCTCAGTTCATCCTGCCCTCTCTTTCTCTTTCTGTGCCCAGAAGTCCTGTACTCTACATCTGCATTTCTATTCCTGCTCTGCAAATAGGTTCATGGGGCACCACTTTTTTAGATTTCATATATATGTGTCAAAATGTGATATTTGTTTTTCTCTTTCTGACTGATTCACTCTGTTTAACAGGCTTTAGATTTGTCCACCTCAGTTAAACTGAACTCCTATCTGCTCCTTTTAATGGCCCGACTGACATTCCATTGTATATATGTACAACAACTTCTTTTACCCATTCATTTTGTTGACGGACATCTAGGTTGCTTCCACATCCTGGCTGTTGGAACCAGTGATGCAATGAACACTGGAGTACATAAGCCTTTTTGAATTGCAATTTTCTCAGGGCATATGCCCAGAGAAGTATCCCTAGGGATTGCTGGGCCATATGGTAGTTTTATTTCCTAGTTTTTTAAGGATCTCCATACTGTTCTCCATAGCGGCTGTACACAATGAACACTGGGGTACATTTGTCTCTTGAATCACAATTTACTCTGGGCATATGCCCATGTGCCCTTTTACTTCCATGAGTTTGATCGTTTTCAATACCTCATATAAGGGAATTCATGCAGGATTTGTCCCCCTGTGTCTGGCTTACTTCTTCTTTGGCATAATGTCTTCCAGGTTGATCCATGTTGTCTCATGACAGGATTTCCTTCTTTTTAAGGACGAATAATAATCCATTGTATGTATATACTACAGTTTATTTATCCATTCATCTGATGATGGACATTTAGTTTAGGTTGTTAACACATCTTGGCTATTGCTGCAGTGAACTTGAAAGTGCTAATATGTCTTGGAGATCCTGATTTAAATTAACTTGGATAAATACACTAATGTGAATGGGTAATATACATATGGTAGTTCTGTCTTCTATTTTTTAACTTTTGAGTAACCTTCATACTTTTCATAACGGTTGAACCATTTACCATCCCACGAACAGGTAAAAGTATCCTTATTTTCTTCACAACCTCACCAACTTTCGCTAGGATTTCTTATTTTTCTGATTACAGTCATTCTAACAGGTGTGAAGTGATATGTCATTGTGTGCTTGATTTTCGTATCCCTGATGATCAGTAGCGATATTAAACTCCTTTTCAATATGTCTATGTAAACAGAACTCTATTCAAGTCCCTTGCATATTTGAAATACAGGCTGCTCTGCTAATATGTTGTAGAAGTTTCTTATTATTTTGGAAATTTAACCCATCGCATATATGGCTCATATTTCCATAGGACCGATCATGTAATGTGCCTTATATTAGGCATTTTGCTGTTTTCATAGCAAAAAAGACAGGTATAGTTTTTATCTCCAATTACAACTGTGTAAATAAACTGATCTTCAGGGAGGTTGGGAAATATTTAATGTCACATAGTACTGGTGTGCATGGATGTCTGCATAGTCAAAGCACTCAAGTTTTCCCTGGAAAGCAGAGTGCAAATTATTAGCTGAAGTGTGATTTACCTATTATCATAATGTTTCCTTACTTATTATTATTAATACATCAAGTAAGTGTATGATTTATTTACTTTATCATTATTATACTGTGGTTCAACAAATGATACTAATAAATTACCAATGGATTCTATGTCACCCATCATTTATTTATTTAGGGAAAAATACCCAATGATTGACTGGTGGAATGAATGGTTGATGGATCTTCATTCCCTGGGGTGTATTAAGAAAGTCTGAAAACACACCAAATGTCATTTCCAAAAAGGGCCTGATAGAGTTTGCTGAATTAACAACTGTAGTGTAAATTAGCACAAGATATCTGTGGGGTACTAGTGGAAAAGCTTCTAAATGGATACAGTCCAGATACTGAGACAATTTTGAAGATAATGAGATGAGAGGAATTTGGGGAAGCAGCAAACCAACAAACAACAGTAAGAACTGGACATGGAAAAAATGAACTGGTTCAAAATAGGGAAAGGAGTAAGTAAAGGCAGTATATTGTCACCCCGCTTATTTAACTTATATGCAGAGTACATCATACAAAATGCTGGGCTGGATGAAGCACAAGCTGGAACCAAGATTGCCAGGAGAAATATCAATAACCTCAGGTATGGAGATGACACCTCCCTTAGGGCAGAAAGCAAAGATGAACTAAAGATCTTCTTGATGAAAGTGAAAGAGGAAAGTGAAAAAGTTGGCTTAAAACTCTACATTCAAAAAACTAAGATCATAGCATTCGATCCCATCACTTCATGGGAAACAGATGGGGGGGAAAAATGAATACAGTGACACACTTTATTTTCTTGAGCTCCAAAATCACCGAGGACTGAGACTGCACTCATGAAATTAAAAGCGCTTGCTCGTGGGAAGAAAACTATACCAAACCTAGACAGTGTATCAGAAAGCAGAGACATCACTTTGTTGACAAAGGTCCCTATACACAAAGTTACAGTTTTTCTAGTAGTCATGTATAGATGTCAGAGTTGGACCATAAAGAAGGCTGAGCACTGAAGAACTGATGCTTTTGAACGGTGGTGCTGGAGAAGACACATGAGAGCCCCTTGGACAGCAAGGAGATCAAACCAGTCACTCCTAAAGGAAATCAACTCTGAATATTCACTGGAAGGACTGATATTGAAGCCGAAGCTCCAATATTTTGGCCTCCTGATGTGAAGAGCCAACCCATTGGAAAACACATTGATGCTGGGAAATATTGAAGGCAGGAGGGGAAGGGGACGACAGAGGATGAAATGGTTGGATGAAAACATCCAACCATCACTGAGTCAATGGACATGAGTTTGAGCAAACTCTGGGAGATAGGGAAGGACAAGGAAGTCTGGCATGCTGCAGTCCGTGGGGTCGCAAAGAGTCGGACACGAATGAGCAACTGAACAGCAACAAACAATGCTAGACCACAAATGACTCGTGGTCGTGGGGCAGCAAAAGTAGTTTCATGAACGGGGCCCCAGCCTATGAGCTTATGGCTGAGAAACCTGCAGGATCATGTTGTCCTGTTCAAGTCCATTATGGAGCCATGTGAAAACACAACTGAAACGAGACTGTTAGTACTGGAAAATCATGATAGACTTTGTGGCCATGATTAAGTCATTTAAGTGTCAAGAAAAGCCCAGAGATCAGTAGAAC
This sequence comes from Capra hircus, assembly GCF_001704415.2. Classification (NCBI taxonomy): domain Eukaryota; kingdom Metazoa; phylum Chordata; class Mammalia; order Artiodactyla; family Bovidae; genus Capra; species Capra hircus. The sequence continues at coordinate 3,347 of NW_017191279.1, forward strand.
AGGGTATAAGGGGAATTTAGAAAACTATGGGTAAGGGTTAAGATATGTGCATTTAGTAAAGCTTAGTCATTACCATTGAGGGAGACAAAGCTGGGTGCTGAAGGTGAAATGGAATGGGGTAGTAAGTTTTCCATACCAGATGCATAGGGAGCTGGGGAATGTGGGAAGCACAATCTTAACCATGGAGGAGCAGTAGCATTGTCAAAGAATTCCTCATATTTCCTAACTGGTGCATGACATTGGCACTGGGGCTTTGAGACAATGTATGGAGTGACTCACTCTGCACTCCCTCAGTGAAGGGTGAGGACGTCCACGGCAGCGAGCTTTGTGATATCAGCATGAGTGTGGCAATTTATTTTTGAGATCGCAAGCACATGGTATTTGGGGTGGGAAACAAGTGCATCATGCCAGATCTGGGATGTTCCCTCTGGGTGGAGCTGCCTGGTCCTTATAAAAGGAGTCTCTACCACCGTGCTGCTATCTTCGTGATATTCAGTCATAGGTCTTCTTTGGAGCCTCTGGTGAGTACAATTTTGGAGGTTTTTAGCACTCGTGTGGTAGGATATAATCTTAGCGTAGAAGTGGCTGTATTTTTTAACCAATTCGTGCTCTCTATGGGAATAAGAAGATAATGAGAATTTAGGGGTAGTTTTCAGTACTTGTTCTTGACTTCTTAACTGTGCTCTTAAATGTGACGGGAGGAATGCAGTCAATGGCACAATCTTAACCATGGAGACTAAGGGAGATGAGGATGCCGTGTTTCAGTGCACCCTGCCCAGCCTTCAGTTCCACTGAGTGCTGTTTGGCCTTTGCATTTCTCCTTGGAAGCCAACAGTCAAGTCAGTTAGACCAGCAACCAGGACCTCATGGGAGAAATTAGTAGAGATGTGTTTTGAGATTGGCTACAAGTTTTCACATCCTGATTATTCTTCTTCAGAGTGTGCTTGTATTCACACAGCACTTGTGTAAGGATTTTTTTCTTTAGAAAGTAGTAGAACAGGGCTCCCTGTTAATGGGAGAGTAAGACATTCTTTATGAACAAATGCTGTCTGTTTGTATTTCAGATTCCTTGAGACCCAGGAAGGATGCCTCACCATCCGCATCCGCATCCCACATCCACAGCAGCATCAGCATCAGCATCACCATCAGTGCAAGGAGCCCTGCCATCCACCTCCAAAAGTGTGCCCACCGAAGTGCCATGAGCCTTGCCCACCCCATCCATGCCACCTCCAGTGAGCCAGCAGAAATGCCCTCCTGGGCCACCATGCCCACCATGGGAGCAGAAGTGTCCACCCAAGTGGAAGTAACAGCACCAGATTTCATCTGCACCAAGAAACAAGATCCAGGCTCTTCCATTGTCCTCCCTTTGGCCATGGTGATGGATTGCATCTTCCTTAACCTCCCTCCTGGGCTGACAGCTGACAGGAGAATATGGCTTGCTTCCTGAAGCTGACACCGCCCTGTGGGATAAAGAGCAACCGCCTGATTGCTCTTTGCATGTGCCTGTCTGTAATCCGGGTTCTGATCTCTAGCCTGTGGGCACTTAGTGTGTCTATTCTTTGCTTCTCCAATAAAGCCTGTGTCATGGTTTTGTCCACATTTCTTCTTATGTTTTTCTTTTAGCACTTTGTGTTTTTAAATGTCTCCTGTCAACTACAAGTATTCTTCCGTGTGTTCCTTTTCCTCCCCATTGGATTTTTGGAGTTAGACTTTTCCTTCGCTGAGTTCAGCTTTGCCTGAAATATGTCTTTTGGATTGGATCCATCAAAGGAATTCTTTCATTGGTTTCAAACGTGTCTATCTCTCTACCTTGTAGGACACTTGAAAGAACTGAATTCTCTCAGCCTCAGATTTCCTTACCTGAGAAAATTAGGAGAGAATGTATTCAACTCAGTGTACTCATAGAAATCTAATATATATACCAAAAGTTTACTTAATTATTCATACATGCCAGGCCATCTCCTATATGCCAGGCCATGATAATGGTGACCAACATCCTTATCCATGCTAAATTCTTGGAGGGCATTTTTGCCACACACACATACACAGAAGACAACTAATAGTCCTGCATGTGTATACGTTAGAGAAAATTTGGAGAAAAGCTCTTCCAAAGTGGCTTTTGGGCAATGACTTGAGTGAAGAAATGAGTGAGCTTTGAGTGTATCTGGTATTAACATTTGTACCATGAGAGGGTGATGCAAGGGCTAAGGCCAGAGGAAATTAACCACCGAAAGGACAGTGATCAAGGAGGCACTGCCTCCAAATAGGGCTCAGAGAAGTTTGTGCGGTCCGAAGATTTAGTAATGATTTTCCATTATTTATTCAAAGTTTGACAGCCATAGTATGCTGATGGCCTAACAGCCCCAAAATTTATATCTATGTGATTCTCAACTGTAAATTAAAGATAAATCAAAATTGCTGAATGAATCGCAGGATTGCATTATAGAAGCTGCACTAATTAAGACAGGATGCTATCCCATAAGAAAAGACACAGAGATCAACGCACATAATAGAAACATCCAGACATAGATCCACACCATCCATGGTCAATTGATTTTCAACAAGGGTGTCTAGGTAATTCAACAGATGAAAAATAACCTTGTCAATAAATGGTACTCAAACTGTTGGATACTGAGACAGAAGTAATTGAAGCTTGGCCTTTACCTAACACCATATAAATGTTAACTCAAATTGTATCACACACTAAAACATAAGATCTGAGACTCTACAATTTCTGGAGGAAAACATAAGAGAAAATCTTGGCTGCCAGGTGTCAGGCTAACTGTTATTAAAACTCAGTATACGTAAATAACTTATAAAGTCAGTCATAAACAGACACTGAAGAGAAAACTCGACAGCAGTCACTTTACAAAGAAAATGCCTTAATATGGCCAATAAAATTATTTTTACAGCTTCTGAAAATCACTAACATTTAATAAAGAGTATTCAAAATGTACACCTGATGGGTAAAGCCTTCAAAAGTGTGGAAATGACAAACTAATTGAGACACAGGACAAGCAGCAAATACACTACACCTCTGAGAGGGAGTCTGGAATTGTTGCAAGTACTTTGGAAAATAATTTGGCATTATCTGTAAAAGTAGAAGTGGGGATACTTCTGGGAACATTCCCTAGAGAAATGTGTGAACATGTGCACTAACAGACATGAAGAAAATGTCCTAGTGTTCCTAACAGCTCCAAAAAGGAAACAACTTTGAGGTCAACCAATAGTACAACAAGGAAAGAAATGAAGTGCTGTATAGCCATACAATGACATACTAAAATTCACTAGTGGATAAACCAAAGCTACATAGTGTCAACAGAAAGATGAGAGACAAAACCACCGGTATACAGTATAATTCCATTTATATAGTGCAAAAGCTAGTAACTTAACTATAATTTTTAGAGATATTCCTATACCGATGGTTGAAAACCATAAAGAAAAGGCAAGAAAGTGATTATTAGGAGTCATGACTGTGGTCACTTCTAGTGGAGACGGTATGGGGATGCAATTTAATAAGAAAACTTGTGTCTTTTGAAGGTTTGGTTGTGTTCTTTTCCTTAACTTCATGTTTCTTGACAATGAAGAGATCAATCTCTGATTACCCACTTCATACAGCAAAGCTTTATGAACTTTCTGAATGTGTTGATCATGTCCTCCTAAAATTAAAAAAGAAAATTATTTTTTGTTTTCCTTTTTCTTGTTTTCCTTCAAGACAAAACTGGGGAGGGAATTGTGTCAATAATATTAGGCCGGAGCCCTATCCATGAGTACAAAGTCAACACCCCTAAAAATAAAATCAGATCTTTTTAGTGTTGGAAGCACAACAACAATAAAATTCTCTATGTATTTTGTTGCCTATAAGGTGATGGAATTTAATGGAGTCTACTTCCCTATAAGATGGGAACACTCTTAATAACAGAGCCACCTTTCCTGTTATCACTCTCATAAAATAAATTTTTGGTTTGGAAAAGAATTAATTTTTTAAATTTATTTAATTTTTCTTGAAGAAGACCTGCCTGGCAGGATTTTGCTCTTTTCTGACAAACCTCAACGTGAATCAGTCATCATTTGAATTCAGTTCAGTTGATCAGCCGTGTCCGACTCTTTGCCACCCCGTGAACTGCAGCACGCCAGGCCTCCCTGTCCAACACCAACTCCCGGAGTTCACTCAAACTCACGTCCATCGAGTCGGTGATGCCATCCCGCCATAGGTATACATATATTCCTTAGTCCTTTCAACCATTTTTAAAAACTGTCTTTAAAAGATCATATGTACTTTCAGTTAAAAGAAAATAGATGTGATAGTAGAGAATTACATAAAGTTGAGACTTTGAACTTCAGCATAGTATGGCTGGAAAACTGTGAATAGATTATCAAAATCTTTGCTACATCTTTCAGATCCAGTGTCTTCAACCCCACTTGGAGACATTGTCTCTTGGGTGACTGTCCTCCCTGCAGTTCCTCTGCCCTGCCTCAGCACTCGCCATCGCCTCTCACTGGTACAGTGTACCCCAGATACTCAAGGCTCACTCTTCTCTTCACTCAAGTCTTTGCCCTAAAAGTCACTTTGGAAGAGCTTTTCTACATAGTTTTCTCTAAAATATCCTCACACATCACTATTATTTGCCTTGTATCTGCACGTGAGTGTGTGTGTGTGTGTGTATGTGTCTGCGCGTGTGTGTTTGTGCAAACTCCCTTCAAGCGTTTAGGTGGAAAAAGGACTTTAGTCACGATCCTCATGTCCCTAGCACATATGAGACTGCCTGACACGTGTTAATAATTGGGAAACATTTGCAAATAAATTAATTTCTATGAGTACACTGAGTTGAATAGAGTCTGTCTATTGGTTTTACAAATAAGGAAACTGAGACTGAGAGGATTCAATTCTTTCCAAGATAGACAAAGATAGAAACAAGTCTGAAACCACTGAAGGAATTCTTTGATGGATCCAGTCCAAACATACATAATTCAGACAAAATGAACTCAATGGTGGAAAAGTCTAATTCCGATAATTCAATGGGAGTGAAAAGGAACACTCAGAAGAATACCTGTAGCTGACAGAAGAGATGAAAAACACTATATGCAAAAAAAAAAAAAAAGAAAGAAAGAAAGAAAGCAATACTAATGGCTATGAATATGCTTTATTGGAGAAGCAAAGGAATAAACACACTATTTGCTCATGGAGGAGAGATCGCAACATGGATACAGACACACAGATGGCAAAGAGAGATCAAGCAATGATCCTACTGCTCTTCCACAAATGTGGTGTCAGATTCAGGAACCAAGGCTTTTCTCTGTCAGCTGGCAGTCCAGGAGGGAGATTAAGGAAGACGCAATCCATCACCATGGCCGAAAGAAGGACAATGGAAGAGCCTGGAACATGGTGCTGTTACTTCCACTTGGGTGGACACTTCTGCTCCCATGGTGGGCATGGTGGCCCAGGAGGGCATTTCTGCTGGCTCACTGGAGGTGGGCATGGATGGGGTGGGCAAGGCTCATGGCACTTCGGTGGGCACACTTTTGGAGGTGGATGGCAGGGCTCCTTGCACTGATGGTGATGCTGATGCGGATGCTGGTGTGGATGTGGGATGCGGATGCGGATGCGGATGCGGATGGTGAGACATCCTTCCTGGGTCTCAAGGAATCTGAAATACAAACAGACAACATTCTTCATAACGGAGAGTCCGACTGGTAGAACATTTAGCTGTGCCCAAAACCCTCCCATCGCTAAGGACTCTTCTTCATTCCTAATACAGTCTTCATGGTTTCTTATGGCTTCTTCACCCTTCTTGTTTAGTATCTCTTGCCCGCAGATCTTCAGTCTTTTCCGGTTAGTCTCTCCTTCACCACTTTCTAAAACAAAATTACCTACAAGGTGTTGTACGAATACAAATATTCTCTGAAGAAGAATCTGGATAATGAACTTGTAGCCAATCCCCCCCAAAATCTCTACTTATTTCTCCCATGAGGTCTTGGTTGCTGGCCAAGCTGACCTGACTGTGGGCTTCTGAGGATAAATGCAAAGGCCCAAACTCGGCACTCAGTGGGACTGAACGCTGAGAAGGGGCATTTGGAACTAATGTGTGCTGTGATAGCACAGTATCTCATCCCCCTTTACTCTCTCTCAGGTTAAGATTGTGCCTCTGACTCCATTTTCGCCTCAAATTTAAGATCATATTCATGACCAATTACCAAAAGTTCACCCCTAAATCCTCATTATCTTCTTTTCCCATACAGAGCACTAATTGCTTCAATTAAAGCCACTTCTAACCCCAGATTTAAACCCAACACTCAAGTTCCACAAAGATCTCTAAGAGTTGTGGTCACCTGAGGCCCCAGAGAAGACCTATGACCGTCACGACAATGACAGCGCTGTGATGGAGACTCCTTTTATAAGGACCAGGCAGCTCCATTCAGGGGGAATATCCCAGGACTGGCTGATGCACTTGTTTCCCACCCCCAAATTCCATGTGCTGGCAATCTCAAAAACAAACTGCCACACTCATGCTGATATCACAAATCTCCCTTGTCCATGGACTTCTTTATCCTTCACTCAGGGAGTGCAGAGTGATTCACTGGAGACCTTGTCACATACTCCCTGTGCCATTGTTATGCACCTGTTAGGAAATATGAGGAATTCTTTGACAATAGTGTTTCGCCTCCATTGTCAGACTTGGTGATTCTTCCACTCCCAGCCCCCAAGAATCTGCTCTTAAAACTTCCTCCCTATTCCATTTCACCTGCCAGCACCCAGCTTTGTTTCCCTTGATGGTCAAGACTAGAATTTACTAACCTCACATATCTTAACCCCTACCCACAGTTTTTTTAAACTCGCCTTCCTTACACCATGCCCCACTGGTCTCTAGGCTCTCCTTGACAATTAAATGACTAGAGACCACAAAGTTTTATCTTCTTTTTCTAATTTTCCAGTTTCTGGTGTTAGCGGTCTCATGCCAGGAGTCTTTTCACATAGCTCCATTCATGGACTTGGACAGGAAAGCTTGACCCTTCAGTTTTCTAGGCCATAAGGTCACAAGTTGAGATATTTTTCTGAAGCTCTACTTTTGCAGATTTATACACTGATCTGGTCTCTGCAGCAACATGATCATGAGCAACTTGTAGTCTACTAGAAACCTAAATTCCTCTCTTCTCATGATTTTCAAAATTGACTCAATGTCTAGGCTGCATCCATTAAGAAGCTTTTCCACTAGTACTCCCCAAATATCCTCTGCCACTTTCCCCTACAACAGTTAATTCCATTGACTCTATCCTGCCATTCTTTTTTTTTTTTTTTTTTGAAATGACATTTAGTGTGTTTTCAGACATTCTTAGTATACTCAGGGAATGAAGCACCACGAGTCATTGACCCCCGCCATTCAATCCATGGATATTTTCCTCTTCACAAATAAACTAAGGGTTACATAGATCCCATCAGGAATTTATTAGTATAATTGGTTGAAACCCAGGAGCCCTAGAGCTAATACTAAGCATTAAGCCTTCCATGGGTTTCCTTGGGCGACCGGGGTATGCAGACATCTGTAGGCACCGGTACTTTGGGACATTAAATATTTACCAACTGCCCTGAAGATCAGCTTATTAACACTGCTGTAAATTAGAGACAAAAACTATACTTGCCCCCAAAATTTTGCTATGGAAACAACAAAATGTCTAATATAAGGCATGTGACGTAATCTGTTACCAAGTCCAAGCTTGCTCCGCTTGCTGCAGTGAATCTGAGATGAGGTGTCTAGACTAGCAAAAGGAAAAAATGAAAAGAAAAACTTCATGTTTCACCCAGGAATCAAACCCGAGTCTCCTGCATTGCAGGCAGATTCTTTACTGACTGAGCTATGAGGGAAGCCCATCTAGAATAGGAAGGGACTTTCTTCGGGAACCCGCCTGACTGAGAAAATGACAAGCTAGTGCCTCCAAATAATCATCTTGCTGGGGCCTGTCGCCAGGTTCTGTTATGGGTTAGAAATGGGGTGGAGGTAGGGAAACAAAGTAAAAGACTACTCCAGTCCTTGCAAATTTCCCCGAGTATGGCAAGCCCCAGGCAGGGGAATATGTTAGATTTGCTTCCTTACAGTCCCTCACCAGAGAAGGCAATGGCACCCCACTCCAATACTCTTGCCTGGAAAATCCCATGGGCAGAGGAGCCTGGTAGGCTGCAATCCATGGGGTCGCGAAGAGTCGTACATGACTGAGCGACTTCACTTTTCGCTTTTCATGCATTGGAGAAGGAAATGGCAACCCATTCCGGTGTTCCTGCCTGGAGAATCCCAGGGATGGGGGAGCCTGGTGGGCTGCCATCTATGGGGTCACACAGAGCCAGACACGACTGAAGTGACTTAGCAGCAGCAGCAGCAGCAGCAGTCCCTCACAGGTGGGCAGCTCAGGTTATCTTCCCAAAGCAGTCCATTAGGTATGATTACAATAACAAAAGTGGAAAGATGAGGGTTAAAATCACAGAAGCTGATCCAGCATAAATTCAAAATTAACTCTTCCTGGTTACAAGGCTTAAGGAAATATGAGCCCCATATTTATGATAAGGGGTTAATTTCCAAAGTATGTAAGAAGCTCCTACAACATAATAGAAAAAATTTAACAACCTTAATTTTAAATAGGTAAGGGACTTGAATAGAGCTTTCTTTAAAGAAGGCATATGTATATATATATAACCACAGGGACATGAAAAGGAGTTTAATATCACTACTAATCATCAGAGAAATGCAAATCTAAACCACAATGATGTAAAACTTCACACGTGAAGAATGACTATAATCAAAAAGCAAAATAGCAAATGTTGGTGAGATTATGGAGAGAAAAAGAACCCTTGTACCTGGTAGTGGGAAGGCAAAATGGTATAAACATTGTGAAGAATATTAAGGTTACTCAAAAATAGAAAAAATAGAACTATCATAGGTTTTACCCATTCTACATCTAAATTTTTACTCAAAATAATTTAAATCAAAGTCTCAAAGACATGTTAGCATGCCCAAGTTCACTGCAGCAGTACTCACGGTAGCCAAAGTGTGGTAACAACATAAATGTCCATCAACAGATGAGTGGATAAGTAAACTGTAGTATATACATACAAAGGATTATTATTCCTTCTTAAAAAGAAGGAAATCCTGTCCTATGAGACAACATGACCTAACCTGGAAGACATTACGTCAAGAGAAATAAGCCAGAGAGAGATGGACCAGTACCACATGAACCCCCTTTCATGAGGTATTGAAAACAGTCCAAGCTCATGGAATAAAGAATAGAATAGCAGTTGCCAGGAACCAGGGGAGGATGGGTATGGAGTAAAAGCGTGTTGCTTATCATTGGAAAAGACTCTGATGCTGCGAGGGATTGGGGGCAGGAGGAGAAGGGGATGACAGAGGATGAGATGGCTGGATGGCATCACTGACTCGATGGATGTGAGTTTGGGTACACTCCAGGAATTGGTGAAGGACAGGGAAGCCTGGCGTGCTACAATTCATGGGGTCGCAAAGAGTCAGACGTGACTGAGTGACTGAACTGAACTGAATCAATAGGTATTGTGAAATGAAATTCTCTACTGCCAACTCAATGAACAAGAAATGTCACAGCCATCAGCGATTCTGGCCTCCAAATGTGAATGCAGGCTCCCAAAGCTCAGTCCAGCAGATGCTGCCCACCCACCATGGTGACTGCTGAGGCCCTGGGGAATGGCAGTGTGTAGACTAAAGTCTCCCTCGCCAAGACCCCCGCCCTGATCCTCTCTTTCTTCTAGCTGTTATTGTTGCTAGTTAGAAGCAGTCAGTTTGAAGGCACTTGAAGAATCCACATCTTTTTATTAGTAAGAGAAGTCTTCCTTCTCCACTGCCTGAGGGAAGATTTCAAGCTTGTGCTCTTTCCTGAAAGAAGACAGTGCAGCATCTGCTGTGTTTCTATCTTGACTGGGCTGATGCGGTTCAGAAAAAGACCAGGGGCATAACCTGGGTGTCTGAAGAGGTAGGAACTTCTTTAGACTGAGTCCTGCTCCTGATCTCTTTCTCAGCCTCTCAGAGAACCAAAATGAGGACCGCTGTTCCTGTCTAGTCCTCTGAGATTCCACAATGGAGTAACCAGGATCACTGTTAGGAAACAGATGCCCTTCAGGAATCCTGGAAGGAACAGCAATGTCTGGGGATGGAGTCGGTGCTTTCACAACATTCTTCTCACGAGAAGTCTTAGGAACTAGGTGGTACCTACTGGAGTGAGAGAATTATCTAAGGAATACGTGGCCATAGAACGGTTCTCCAAACATAATTTTACACTTGCTTTTCTTTCTGGATGAATTACTAATGGATTCCAAGATGTTTTTACCAATAAATTCTATAGGTTGTCACTTATGTTTGGTAATTTGAAGGAGGATTAGTTTTTCTTAAGGAAAATGTGCCTAATGAGGTTGCAGACTTAGAAAGAGGGATAATTAGTTCTTAATAACAGAGAAAGTGACTTAAGGACAAATGATCCTCAGTTTTTGAAATAATGGATATTTTTTTCATAAAATGAATAGTTTCCCTTTTACAAATGGAAGCATTTGTAGCAAACTGAATCTCTGAATCTCTCTGAACATCGTGTAATATCTACATGAGAGTTTGCTTAGATTTTACTTAGAACCTAGTAATAGTGGTTATCTAGGAGAGAATTGACTGGGGACAAAGTAGAAGAGAGGCTAAGTAAGCCATGAGGCAGAAAAGAAATCATCAGCAAAATATGCATGCTAGAAGAGGTAAAGGTCAGTGCCTCTAAAATTCCAAAGGAAAATGTTTTTTGAACGTACAAATGTTACATGTAGCCAAACTATTAGTCAAATATGAATAAAATAATTTCCACAAATATATTTTCTGATAGCTTCTGGAGGTTTTGCTCCAAAAACCCAAAAAACTCTATGGACAAAATTGAGAGTAATAAGAGAATGAAAGCCCTAAGGTGACAAGTGTTGGAGAACCCTACAGATCCACAAGATTCTACTGAGAGAGTTTTCAAGGTTACCAGAAATTATATTTCCAGTTGGAAACTGTACCTAATATAAAGATGGAAAGAATGATGGGCCAGTTAAATTAAAGATATACAGTAGTCAATACTGTGGTGGTAATTGATTATCACTCTACTCTCTGGGAAGGAAAATAAATGTATGTGTAGACATTGCTATTCACAGCATAACAACTACACATACTACACATTCATTACATCGAACTTTTAAAAAATTTATTTACTTTTAATTGAAGTGTAATTGCTTTACAATGTTGTGCTGGCTTCATAGTGCAACGTCAATCAGCCACAGGTATCCATATGTCTCCTCCCTCTTTAACCTCCCTGCCGCCTCCCACACCATCCCATCTCTCTGGGTTGTCATGAGCACCAGGTTGAGTTCCTTGTGTCATACAGCAAATTCCCACTTTCTTTCTATTTTAGGTTATGGCAATGTATGTTTCCATGTTCCTCTCTCAATTCAGCCCATCCTCTCCTTTCCCCACTGTGACAAGTCTGTTCTCTATGTCTGCATCTCTCTTGCTACCTTGCAACTAGGTTCATCAATGTCGTTTTTCTAGATTCCATATATATGCACCAATATATGATATTTTGTTTTTCTCTTTCAGACTTGCTTCACTCTGTATAACAGGCTCTAGGTTCATCCACCTCCCAGCATTGACTTAAATTTGTTTCTTTTAATGTTGAGTAATATTTCATTGTATACATGTACCCCAACTTCTTTATCCATTCATCTAGGTTGCTTCCATGTCCTGACTATTGTCAATATTGCTGCGATGAATGTTGGGATACATGTGTCCTTGTCAGTTATGGTTTCCTCAGAGTATATGCCCAGTAGTGGGATTGCTGGGTCATTTGGTAGTTTTATTCCTAGTTTCTTAAGGAATCTCCGATACTGTTCTCCATAATGACTGCATCAGTTTACATTCCCGCCAATAGTGCAAGAAGGTTCCCTAGTCCCTTTTCTCTTTGAAGGCTGAGCACTGAAAAATTGATGCTTTTGAACTGTGGTGTTGGAGAAGACTCTTGAGAGTCCTGTGGACTGCAAGGAGATCCAATCAGTCAATCCCAAAGGAAATCAATCCTGAATATTTGCTGGAAGGGCTGATGCTGAAGCTGAAACTCCAAGACTTTGGTCACCTGAGGCAAAGAGTCAACTCAATGGAAAAGACCCCGATGCTAGGAAAGATTGCAGGCAGGTAGGAGAAGGGGCAACAGAAGATGAGGTGGTTGGATAGCGTCACCAATTCAATGGACATGAGTTTTGCAAACTGCAGACCAATAGTGAAGGCCTGAGAAGCCTGGCCTGCTGCAGCCCACTGAGTTGCACAGTGTCGGACATCGCTATTGACTGAACCGCAGCAACAGTGTCACAGAGGGTTCTTTCTATGTTTTCCTCTAGAGTTTTAGGGTTTATGGGTCTTACATTTAGATCTTTAATTCATGTTGAGTTTATCTTTGTGTATGGTGTTCTTTGCTTATTGGCTCCTCTTGTAGCTCAGAAGGTAAAGGGTCTGCCTGCAATATGGGAGACACCAGGTTCAATCCCTGGGTTGGGAATATCCCCTGGAGAAAGAAATGGCAACCCACTCCAGTACTCTTGCTTTGAAAAATTCCATGGATGGAGGAGCCTGGTAGGCTACAGTCCATGGGATCACAAGGAGTTGGCAAGGACTGAGCAACATCACTTTCATTTTCCACTTTCATGCATTGGAAAAGGAAATGGCAACCCACTCCAGTGTTCTTGCCTGGAGAATCCCAGGGATGGGGGAGCCTGGTGGGCTGCCATTTGTGGGGTTGCACAGGAGTCTGTCACGACCTGAGCGACTTCACTTTGCATGGTGTTAGAGAGTTTTCTGATTTCATTCTTTTACTTATAGCTGACCAGTTTTCCCAGCACCACTTATTAGAGGGACTATCTTTTCTCCTTTGTATATTCTTGCCTCCTTTGTCCAAAGATAAGGTGTCCAGAGGTCCATGGGTTTGTCTGGGCTTTCTATCTCGTTCCATTGGTCTATATTTCTGGTTTTGTACCAGTACAATTCTGGTGTGATGACTGTAGCTTTGTGATACGACATACTTTAAAATTAATCTTAGTTATTAACATTTTTAATCCACTTTTCAAGTCCAGACGATCCACCAAGGAGTTAATTAAGTCCTGCTTTGTAGCCTTGTCCAACAATTGTACCTCACAAGCTTGAAAGAACACACAACTTATAGTGCTATCAATCCTTTAAATTCTCAAAGAATGAGGGAAAGAGGAACAGTAAGAAGAGAAAAAGAAGATAGAGGAACAGAAGTGTGTGTGGGGGGTCCGGGGACGAGGAGTGGGAAGAGGAGACAAGATGCCAAAGCAAAAATCGAATACAGGAAAGACGTAGGTTAAATATGGAGCAAACTATCAGATTATCACAACCTTAATGGGAAAAGTACTGCTTCTTTAAGTGGCATAGGGGCCAAGACATGAAATTCATAGATTGAAAAGTAACAACACTGACAAGGTATGCTTATGTGCTGAGCAGTTCTGATGCACTCACAGTAACATTTGATCCTCACTGTGCTTTCTGCAAGCTGACACAGTTCTAAGTGCTTTATAAATGTAAGGCTCCCAAGGTAACCTGTAAAATGAGTACTGTTACTATTCCAGTTTTAAAGAGAAGAAAATGATACCTTAAAATGAGACACAAACACCTTGAGCAAATTACTCAAAATCATAGAGTTAGCAAGCAGCAGAACCACGTAGTGAACTCAGGAAGGCTGGTAACAGGATCTGTGATCTCAGAAACATGATTGTGGTCACTTCTAGTGGAGAAGGGAGGAGGTGAAATTTATTTAGGAAGCTTGGGTCTTTGGAAGGGTTGGTAATGTTCTTTTGTTTTATCTTCATCTTTCTTGACAATAAAGAGATCAATCTGTGATTACCCACTTTATACAGCAAAGCTTTACGAACTTTCTGAATGTGTTGATCATGGAGAACTCCGAAAATCAAACAAAAGTTTATTTTTTGTTTTCCCTTTTCTTGTTTTTCTTCAAGACAAAACTGGGGAGGGGATCGTGTCAATAATATTAGGTCAGAACCCTGTACAAGAGTACAAAGTCAAACCTCCTAAAAATAAAATCACTTCTTAGTGTTGGAAGCACAACAAGATTAAAATTCTCTGTGCATTTGTTTACCTATAAGGTGATGGAAATTAATGGAGTCAACTTCCCTATAATATGGGAACATTGTTAATAATAGACCTATTTTCATATAGTCACTTTCATAAAATAAGTTTTTGTTTTGCAAAAGAACTAATTTATTCCTTGGCCCTTATAACCATTAAAATAAAATGTCTTTAAAGATCATATGTACTTTCAGAAAAAAGAAAATAGATGTGATAGTAGAGAATTACATAGGAAGTTGAGACTCTGCACCTCAGCATAGTATGGTTGGAAAACTGTGAATAAATTATCAAAATCTTTGCTACATCTTTCAGATCCAATGTCTTCAACCCCATTTGGAGACACTGTCTCTTGGATGACTGTTCTCCCTGCAGTTGCTCTGCCCTGCCTCAGCACTCGCCATTGCCTCTCGCTGGTACAGTGTACCCCAGATACTCAAGGCTCACTCTTCTCTTCACTCAAGTCTTTGCCCTAAAAGTCACTTTGGAAGAGCTTTTCTACATAGTTTTCTCTAAAATATCCTCACACATCACTATTATTTGCCTATTACTTGTATCTGCACCTGTGTGTGTGTGTGTGTGTGTGTGTGTTTGTGCAAACTCCCTTCAAGAGTTTAGATGGAAAAAGGACTTTAGTCACCATCCTCATGTCCCTAGCACATAAGAGACTGCCTGGCATGTGTTAATAATTGGGAAACATTTGTGAATAAATTAATTTCTATGAGTACACTGAGTGGAATAGAGTCTTGCCTAGTGGTTTTACAAATAAGGAACCTGAGATTGAGAGAATTCAATTCTCTTCAGGGTCTTCAAGGTAGACAGCTAGAAACAAGACTGAAACCAATGAAGGAATTCTTTGGTGGATCCAGTCCAAAGGGCATATTTCAGGCAAAGCTGAGCTCAGAGATGGAAAAGTCTAATTCTGATAATCCAAAGGGAATGAAAAGGAACACTCAGAAGAAACTTGCGGTTGAGAGAAGAGATGAAAAACATTATATGCAAAAAGAAAACCCACAAAAAATGAAAGAAAGAAATACATAATTGGCTATGAATATGCTTTATTGGAGAAGCAAAAGAATAGACACACTAATTGCACACGAGTTAGAGATCACAACGCAGATTACAGATGGGCACGTGGTACAGAGAGATAAAGCGATGATCCTGCTGCTCTTCTTCCAACAACGTGGTATTTCAGCTTCAGGCAGCAAGCCTTTTCTCTGCCAGCTGTCAGTCCAGGAGGGAGGTTAAGGAAGATGCAGTCCATCACCATGGCCGAAGGGAGGACAACGGAAGAGCCTGGATCATGTTGTTTCTTGGTCCAGATGAAATCTGGTGTTGTTACTTCCACTTGGGTGGACACTTCTGCTTGCATGGTGCGCATGGCGGCCCAGGAGGGCATTTCTGCTGGTTCAATGGAGGTGGGCATGGATGAGGTGGACAAGGCTCATGGCACTTCAGTGGCACACTTTTGGAGGTGGATGGCAGGGCTCCTTGCACTGATGGTGATGCTGATGCCGATGCTGGTGCAGATGCGGATGCAGATACGGATGTGGATGCTGGTGGTGAGACATCTTTCCTGGGTCTCAAGGAATCTGAAATACAAACAGACAACATTCTTCATAACTAGAGTCCGACTGGTAGAACATTTAGCTGCGCCAACAACCCTCCATCACTAAGGACTCTTCTTGATTCCTGATACAGACTTAATGTTTTTTTAGCTTCTTCACCCTTCCTTTTTAGTATCTCTTGCCCTCAGATCTTCAGTCTTTTGGTTCGTCTCTCCTTCACCACTTTCTAAAACAAAATTACCTACACAGGTGTTGTATGAATACAAACATACTCTGAAGAAGAATCTGGATAATAAACTTGTAGCCAATCCCCAAACAAATCTCTACTTATTTCTCCCATGAGGTCTTGGTTGCTGGCCAAGCTGACCTGACTGTGGGCTTCTGAGGAAAAATGCAAAGGCCCAACCAGGCACTCAGTGGGACTGAACGCTGAGAAGGGGGCATTTGGAACTAATGTGTGCTGTGCTATGGCACAGTATCTCATTCCCCTTACTCTCTCTCAGGTTAAGACTGTGCCTCTGACTCCATTTTCTCCTCACATTTCAGATCTCATTCATGACCAAATACCAAAAATTTTCCCCTAAATCCTCATTATCTTCTTTTTCCCATACAGAACACTAATTGCTTCAATTAAAGCCACTTCTTCCCCCAGATTAAACCCAACACCAAGTTCCAAAAAAGATCTCAAGAGTTGTGCTCACCAGAGGCTCCAAAGAAGACCTATGACCATCACGACAATGACAGCACTGTGACGGAGACTCCTTTTATAAGGACCAGGCAGCTGGGGGGACATCCAGGACTGGCATGATGCACTTGTTTCCCACCCCAAATTCCACATGCTTGCAATCTCAAAAATCAATGCCCCAGTCATACTGATATCACACAGTTCCCTTGTCCATGGACTTGCTCACCCTTCAGTGAGGAATTAGAGTGATTCATTTGCGACTTTGTCTCATACTTCCTTTACCAGTGTCGTGCACCATTTAGGAAATATGAGGAATGCTTGAGAATGGTGCTATTCTTCCATAGTTAGAGATGTTGCTTCGCCCTCTTGCCAGCTCCCCAAGCATCTGGTACATAAAACTTACTACCCCATTCCATTTCATCTGTCAGCACCTGGCTTTTTTTCCATTGAAGACAGAGACCAGTTTTCCTAACTGCACATATTTTAACTCCTACCTACAGTTTTTCTAAACTCGCCTTGTACCATATACTACTTTTGACAATTAAGTGACTTAACCTGACCACAAAGTCTACCTTTTTTTTAGTGCAAGCAGTCTCCTGTCAGATGTGCTTTCACATGGCTCCAACACGGACTTGAACAGGACAACATGATCCCTCACTTTTTTAGGCGATAAATCACAAGCTCTGGCCCCTTCCTGAAGCTCTACTTTTGCAGGTTTATACACTGATCTGAACTCTGCAGACCCATGATCTGAGTCATTTGTGGTCTACTAGAAACCCAAATTCCTCTCTTCTCATTATCTTCAAAATGAACTCAGTGCCTGGGCTATATCCATTTAGAACCTTTTCCACTAATACTCCCTAAATATCTTGCACTTCTTTCCCCTACAATAGTTAATTCAATTGACTCTATCAGATCTTTATTTTACATGACACTTAGTGTGCTTTCAGACATTCTTAGTACACTCAGGGAATGAACCTCCATGAATCATTGATTCAGCCATTCAATCCATGGGTATTTTTCCTTAAATAAATAAAATAGGGATGACATAGAACCGTTCATAATTTATTAGTATAATTTTTGACCGACAGTAACACTTCAGCTAATAATATTTATTATGCCTTTCAGGGGAAAACTTGAGTACCTTGGCTATCAGTTCAGTTCAGTTCAGTCTAGTCACTCAGTCCTGTCTGACTCTTTGCGACCCCATGAAACTGCAGTACCCCAGACTTCCCTGTCCATCACCACCTCCCAGAACTTGCTCAGACTCATGTCCATCGAGTTGGTGATGCCATCCAAACATCTCATCTTCTATCATTCCCTTTCCTCCTGCTTCAATCTTTCCCAGCATCAAGATCTTTTCCAATGAGTCAGTTCTTCACACAAGTGGCCAAATTATTGGCGCTTCAGGTTCAGCATCAGGCCTTCCAATGAATACTCAGGACTGATTATCTTTACTATTGACTGGCTGGATCTCCCTGCAATCCAAGGGACTCTCAAGGTCTTCTCCAACACCATAGTTCAAAAGCATCAATTATCTGGCACTCAGCTTTCATTATCGTCCAACTCTCACACCCATACATGTGGAAAAACCATAGCTTAGACTAGATGGGCCTTTTTGGCAAAGTAAAGCCTATCGTTGTCTGAAGGCCAGTCACTGGCTTGCCATGTCCAGGTGTTGTGGAATTCAAATCAGCCTGGAGTGAATGGGAGTCAAGCAAGTCTCAAGCTGAATTCCCATGGCCACCACAAATCCCCCGAATAACGCGCAGCAACTAACCCTCTGCTTGAGCATCTTTCCTCTCTTTCACAAGAGGCTCTTTAGTTCTTCTTCACTTTCCGCCGTAAGGGTGGTGTCATCTGCATATCTGAAGTTGATATTTCTTCTGGCAATCCTGAGACCAGCTTGTGCTTGATCCAGCCCAGCATTTCTCATGATGTAATCTGCATATACGTTAAATAAGCCTTGTGACAATATACAGGCTTGATGCACTGCTTTCCCAATTTTGAACCAGTCCGTTGTTCCATGTCTGTTTCTAACTGTTGCTTCTTGTCCTGCACACAGGTTTCTCAGGAAGCAGGTAAGGTGGTCTGGTATTCCCATCTCTTTAAGAATTTTCCACTGTCTGTTCTGATTTACACAGTCAAAAGCTTTAGCATAGTCAATGAAGCAGAGTAGATATTTTTGGAATTCTCTTGGCTTTTATATGATCCAACAGATCATAATTTGATCTCTGGTTCCTCTGCCTTTTCATTTCTTTTTTTAAATTAATTACTTAATTTTAATTGGACAGTAACTTTACAACATTGTGGTGATTTTTGCCATACACTGAATCGTCATGACTCAGCCAGGATACACATGTGTCCACCTATCCTAAACTCCCTTCCACCTCCCTCACCACCCCATCCGTTTCAGTTGTCCCAGAGCAATGGCCTTGAATGCCCTGCATCATGCATTGAATTTGCACTGGTCTTCTATTTTGCATATGGCAATATACATGTTGCAATATTATTCTCTGGAAACCTCCCACCCTTACCTTCTCCCACGTACTCCAAAAGTCCATTCTTTACATCTGTGTTTCTTTTGCTGCCTTGCATATAGGATCATCGTTATTGTCTTTCTAAATTCCATATATATGCCTTAATATACTGTATTGGTGTTTTTCTGACTTATTTCACTCTGCATAATAGACTCCAGTTTCATCCACCTCATTAGCACTGACTCAAATCTGTTCTTTTTTAAAGCTGAGTAATATTTCAATGCATATGTGTAACACAACTTCCTTATCCATTTGTCTGCTGATGGACATCTAGGTTGCTTCATACCTACCTATTGTAAACAGTGCTGCCATGAACATTGGGTACGCAAGTCTCTTACAATTCTAGTTTCCTCGATGTGTATGGCCAGCAGTGAGATTGCTCGGTCATATGGCAGTTCTATTTCCAGCTTTTGAAGGCATCTCCACACTGTTCTTCATAGTTGCTGTACCAGTTTGCATTCCCAGCAACAGTGTAAGAGGGTTCCCAGGTTTCCACACCCTCTCCAGCATTTATTGTTTATAGACTTTTTGATGATGGCCATTCTGACTCGCATGAGATGATACCTCATTGTGGTTTGATTTGCATTTCTCTAGTAATGAGGTGAAGTTGAGTATCTTTTCATGTGTTTGTTAGCCATCTGCATGTCTTCTTTGGGGAAATGTCTGCTTAGTCTTTTTGCTCACTTTTTGGATGGGTTTTTTGTTTTTCTGGTATTGAGCTGCATGAGCTGTTTGTATATTTTGGACATTAATTCTTTGTCAGTTGTTTCATTTGCTATCATTGTTTCCTATTCTGAAGGCTGCCTTTTCACCTGCTTATAGTTTCTTTCATTGTGCAAAAGCTTCTAAGTTTAATTAGGTCCCATTTGTTTATTTTTGTTTTTATTTCTATATATCTTGGAATGTGGTCATAGAGGATCTTGCTGTGATTTATGTCAGAGAGTGTCCTACCTATATTTTCTTTAAGAGTCTCATAGTTCCTGGTCTTACATTTAGATCTTTAATCCATTTTGAGTTTTTGTGTGTGTGTGGTGTGTGTGTATGGTGTCAGAAAATGTTCCACTTTCATTCTTTTACACATGGTTGAGCAGTTTTCCCAGCACCAGTTGTTAAAAGAGATTGTCTTTTTTCCATTGTAAATTTTTGGCCTCCTCTGCCAAAGATAAGGTGTCTATACTTTCCTGGATTTATCTTTGGCCTTTCTATTTTGTTCCATTGATCTGTATTTCTGTCTTTGTGCCAGGACCATTACTGTCCTGATAACTGTACCCTTGTACTTACCAATCTTACATGTTAATTTTCTATGTGTCTTTGACATCAAATACTATGAGCTCCTTAGTGCAAGGATTGTGTCTTACTTCAGCCTTGTACTTCCACTATACTACCACAGAGCTTGGAACATAAGAAGGATCAAAGAAATATTTGAAATAAGTAAATAAACATTGGTGGGAGTCAGAACTGGACTTTTTTTTGCCTTTAATTTTTTAATTTTTTATTTTAACTTTCTTTTACTTTACAATACTGTATTGGTTTTACCATACATTGACATGAATCCACCACGAGTGTACATGCCGATCTGAAACATGATCTCCCCTCCCACCTCCCTCCCCACGACATCCCTCTGGGTCCTCCCGTGCACCAGCCCCAAGCATGCTAATTCTGCATCGGACATAGACTGGTGATTCGATTCTTACATGATAGTATACATGTTTCAATACCATTCTCCCAAATCATCCCACCCCCTCCCTCTCCCTCTGAGTCCAAAAGTCCACTATACACATCTGTGTCTTTTTTGCTGTCTTGCATACAGGGTCATCATTGCCATCTTTCCAAATTCCATATATATGTGTAAGTATACTGTATTGGTGTTTTTCTTTCTGGCTTACTTCACTCTGTATAATCAGCTCCAGTTTCATCCATCTCAACAGAACTGATTCAAATGTATTCTTTTTAACGGCTGAGTAATACTCCATTGTGTATATGTACCAAAGCTTTCTCATCCATTCATCTGCTGATGGACATCTAGGTTGTTTCCATGCCCTGGCTATTATACACAGTGCTGCGATGAACATTGGGATACATGTGTCTCTTTCAATTCTGGTTTCCTCGGTGTGTATGCCCAGAAGTGGGATTGCTGGGTCATAAGGCAGTTCTATTTGCAATTTTTTAAGGAATCTCCACACTGTTCTCCATAGTGGCTGTACTAGTTTGCATTCCCACCAACAGTGTAGGAGGCTTCCCTTTTCTCCACACCCTCTCCAGCATTTATTGCTTGCAGATTTTTGGATCGCAGACATTCTGACTGGTGTGAAGTGGTACCTCATTGTGATTTTGATTTGCATTTCTCTAATAATAAGTGATGTTGAGCATCTTCTCATGTGTTTGTTAACCATCCGTAATTATCCATTCATTCAGTAATTATTGATTATTATAATCAACAATTACTGTAATAAATACTGTACATAATGTTTAGGATCAAGAGATGAAAAAAACTCTTATCCCTGATCTTGAGAATGTTACCTAGTGGGAGAACAGACTTTCCTGCAGAAGATCAGAACATAGGGGCATAGAAGCCTGGAAAAAACAATGCACAGAGTTGAATGCAGCTATGCTCACATGTGATTTGAAGAAAAAGTAACCAAGGGACTAGTGGACAAACTGTCTTTCTCATGGATGAAGTTATATTCAGAAAATGAGAATGTAATTGGCTGTACATTTCAAAAAGGAGACTATCTGTGCCAAAGACATGTGATTTCTAAGGCAAATAGTCTTCTACTACCTTCAGCTCAGTTCAGTCGCTCAGTCGTGTCCAACTCTTTGTGACCCCTGGAATGCAGCACGCCAGGCTTCCCTGACCATCACCAACTCCCGGAGTTCACTCAAACTCACATCCATCACGTCGGTGATGCTATCCAGCCATCTCATCCTCTGTCATCCCCTTCTCCTCCTGCCCCCAAGCCCTCCCAGCATCAGGCTCTTTTCCACTACCTGCCGTTCAATTCAGTTCAGTCACTCAGTAGTGTCTGACTCTTTGCAAGCCTTCCGCAAAAATACACCAATTTATACCAACTGAAATTACAAGGGATGGAGCCTTGACTATGTCTGAGGCTCATGAATTTAATTCTCTGTGGAAAAATTTCCCCATATATGTGATTGCTGAATGATTGTGTAAATTCCGTGTATCTTGCCAATGGATAAAGAAACACAGTCTGAAGAAGTGGTAAAGGCACTGACACAGCAGGATTTCTTTGGTTCATGTCTTTAGTATTTTCTCCTCACCTTCACCCTTTGCTGTTCTCCTTTCTGAAGTTTTCACCCCATCTCACTGTATTTGTGTCTCAGCCCTGAGGAGGACCCAGAGAAACAGGTAACATTTCTAAATACTCAGTTAACATCTTTACCTGGTCTTGCGTTTAGATCTTTCATCCATTTTGAGTTTATTTTTGTGGATGCTCTTAGAAAGTGTTCTAGTTTCATTCTTTTACAAGTGGTTGACCAGTGTTCCCAGCACCACTTGTTAAAGAGATTGTCTTTTCTCCATTGTATACTCCTGCCTCCTTTGTCAAAGATAAGGTGGCCATAGGTGTGTGGATTTATCCCTGGGCTTTCTATTTTGTTCCATATATCTATATTTCTGTCTTTGTGCTAGTACCAAACTGTCTTGATGACTGTGGCTTTGTAGTAGAGCCTGAAGTCAGGCAGGTTGATTCCTCCACGTCCATTCTCTTTCTCAAGATTGCTTTGGCTTGCATTCCTATACACTAATAATGAGAAAATAGAAAGAGAAATTAAGGAAATAATTCCATTCACCATTGCAACAAGAATAAAATACTTAGGAATATATCTACCTAAAGAAACAAAAGACCTATATATTGAAAACTATAAAACACTGGTGAAAGAAATCAAGGGGACAATAATAGATGAAGAAACATACCATGTTCATGGATGGGAAGAATCAATATAGTGAAAATGAGTATACTACCCAAAGCAATCTATAGATTCAACACAATCCCTATCAAGCTACCAACAGTATTTTTCACAGAGCTAGAACAATAATTTCACAATTTGTATTGAAATACAAAAAAAAAAAAAAAAAACCTCGAATAGCCAAAGCAATCTTGAGAAAGAAGAATGGAACTGGAGGAATCAACCTGCCTGACTTCCGGCTCTACTACAAAGCCACAGTCATTAAGACAGTATGGCACTGAAGCATGTATAATATCATATATGAAATGAATCACCAGTCCAGGTTCAAGGCATGATACAGAATGCTTGGGGCTGCTTCAGTGGGATGACCCAGAGGGATGGCACAGGGAGAGAGGTGGGAAAGGAGGGTCAGGATGGGGAACATGTGTATACCCGTGGTGGATTCATGTTGATGTATTGCAAAACCAATAAAATATTGTAAAGTAATTCGCCTCCAGTTAAAATAAATCTATTTATTAAAAAATAAAAATATATACTGTAACAATTTAAAAAATAAGTTGGTAGAACTGTTCTAAGTCACATGTTCCTTAGATAATTCTCTTGCTCCAGCAGGCCCCAACCAGTTCCTAACACTTCAACGTGAAAAATAAATATGTCATGAAAACACCTGACCCATCCCAAGACATCCCTGTTCCCCCTAGGATCCCTGAAAGATGTCTGTTTCCTAACAGTGATGTTGGTTACCCCACTTTGGATTCTCAGAGGAACAGCTGTCCTCATTTTGGTTCTCTGAGATACTGAGAAAACGATCAGGACCAGGGCTCAATCTAAAGAAGTTCCTACCTTTTCAAATACCCAGGTTATGTCACTGATTTCTTTTTCTTTTTTTTTTTCCCTGTACCACACCAACCCAATCAAAAAACATTGCAGACACCACACAGCCTTCTTTCAGGAGAGAGCACAAGGCATGAAATATTCCCTCAGGCAGTGGCAGGACCTTTCTTACTAGTAAGAAGGTGTGGATTCTGAAATTGCTTTCAGACCGAAGCCTTTGAATAAGTAGTGATGTCAGCTTGAAGACAGAGGAGAGCTGGGCAAGGGTCTTAGGGAGGGGGCCCTCACTCTAAACAATCCTATTGTAATCACATTTCGGGGCATGGTTCACATTATCTAGTTACTGTGAGCAGTTATTCATAATCCATATTAGTTTTGCTGCCTTTTAGACGTGAGTCTGAGTGAACTCCAGGAGTGGGTGATGGACAGGGAGACCTGGCGTGCTGCGATTCATGGGGTTGCAGAGTCGGACACGACTGAGCGACTGAACTGAACTGAACTGAAGAGTTCACATTTCTTCTTTTGAAATTTATTTTTCATTGGAGGATAACTGCTCCACAATGTTGTGCTGCTTTCTGCCATACAACAATGTGGATCAGCTTTAAGTACACATATATCCCCTCCACCTTGAGCCTCACTTTCACCCCATGGCCCCCCGTCCCATCCCTCTAGATCATCACAGAGCACGAGGCTGAGCTCCCTGTGCTGTTCAGCAACTTTCCTTTGGCCATCACTTTCACACCTGGCAATGCATATATTTCGAGGCTACTCTCTCAATTCATCCTGCCCTCTCTTTCTCTTTCTGTGTTCAGAAGCCTGTACTCTACATCTGCATTTCTATTCCTGCTCTGCAAATAGGTTCATTAGCACCACTTTTTTAGATTTCATATATGTGTTAAAATGTGATATTTGTTTTCTTTCTTTCTGATGATTCACTCCGTATAACAGGCTTTAGATCTGTCCACCTCAGTTAAACTGAACTCCTATCTGCTCCTTTCAATGGCTGAGTGACATTCCATTGTATATATGTACAACAACTTCTTTACCCATTCATTTGTTGACGGACATCTAAGTTGCTTCCACATCCTGGCTGATGGAACCAGTGATGCAATGAACACTGGAGTACATAAGCCTTTTTGAATTGCAATTTTCTCAGGGCATATGTCCAGAGAAGTATCCCTAGGGATTGCTGGGCCATACGGTAGTTTTATTCCTAGTTTTTTAAGGATCTCCATTCTGTTCTCCATAGTGGCTGTACGCAATGAACACTGGGGTACATTTGTCTCTTGAATCACAATTTACTCCGGGCATATGCTCATGTGCCCTTTTACTCACATGAGTTTGACTGTTTACAATACCTCATATAAGGGAATTCATGCAGGATTTGTCCCCCTGTGTCTGGCTTACTTCTCTTGGCATAATGTCTCCCAGGTTGATCCATGTTGTCTCATGACAGGATTTCCTTCTTTTTAAGGACGAATAATAATCCATTGTATGTATATACTACAGTTTATTTATCCATTCAGCTATTGATGGACATTTAGGTTGTTAACACATCTTGGCTATTGTGGGTACTGCTGCAGTGAACTTGAAAATGCTAATATGTCTTGGAGATCCTGATTTAAATTAACTTGGATAAATACACTAATGTGAATGGGTAATACATATGGTAGTTCTGTTTTCTATTTTTTTAATTTTGAGTAACCTTCATACTTTTCATTATGGTTGAACAATTTGCCATCCCACAAACAGGTAAAAGTATCCTTATTTTCTTCACAAAATCACCAACTTTCGCTAGGATTTCTTATTTTTCTGATTACAGTCATTCTAACAGGTGTGAAGTGAGATGTGTGTTTGATTTTCATATCCCTGATGATCAGTAGCAATGTTAAACTCCTTTTCAATATGTCTATGTAAACAGAACTCTATTCAAGTCCCTTGCATATTTGAAATACAGGCTGCTAAATTTTTTGCTATTATGTTGTGAAGTTTCTTATGTATTTTGGAAATTTATCCCTTATCAGATATATGGGGGCTCATATTTCCATAGGACTGATCATGTAATGTGCCTTATATTAGGCATTTTGCTGTTTTCATAGCAAAATTTTAAGGCAGGTATAGTTTTTTATCTCCAATTACAACTATGTAAATAAACTGATCTTCAGGGAGGTTGGGAAATATTTAATGTCACATAGTACTGGTGTGCATGGATGTATGCATAGCCAAGGCACTCAAGTTTTCCCTGGAAAGCAGAGTGCAAATTATTAGCTGAAGTGTGATTTACTTATTATCATAATGTTCCTTACTTATTATTATTAATACGTCAAGTAAGTGTATGATTTATTTACTTTATCATTATTATACTGTGGTTCAACAAATGATACTAATAAATTACCAATGGATTCTATGTCACCCATCATTTATTTTTTAGGGAAAAATACCCAATGATTGACTGGTGGAATGAATGATTGATGGAGCTTCATTCCCTGGATGTTCTAAGGAAGTCTGAAAACACACCAAATGTCATTTCAAAAAAGGGCCTGATAGAGTTTACTGAATTAACAGCTGTAGTGTAAATTAGCACAAGAATTTTGGGGGGTACTAGTGGAAAAGCTTCTAAATGGATACAGTCCAGATACTGAGACAATTTTGAAGATAATGAGATGAGAGGAATTTGGGTTTCTAGTAGATGGAGAAGCAGCAAACCAACAAGCAACAATAGTAAGAACTAGACATGGAAAAATGAACTGGTTCAAAATAGGGATAGGAGTAAATAAAGGCAGTATATTATCACCCCGCTTATTTAATTTATACGCAGAGTACATAATACAAAATGCTGGACTGGATGAAGCACAAGCTGGAACCAAGATTGCAAGAGAAATATCAATAACCTCAGGTATGAAGATGACACCTTCCCTTAGGGCAGAAAGCAAAGATGAACTAAAGATCTTCTTGATGAAAGTGAAAGAGGAGAGTGAAAAAGTTGGCTTAAAACTCTACATTCAAAAAACTAAGATCATAGCATTCGATCCCATCACTTCATGAGAAATAGATGGGAGAAAAATGGACACAGTGCCTGACTTTATTTTCTTGAGCTCCAAAATCACCAAGGACTGGACACTGCACTCATGAAATTAAAAGACACTTGCTCATGGGAAGAAAACTACACCAAACCTAGACAGTGGTATCAGGAAGCAGAGGACATCACTTTGTTGACAAAGGTCCCTATACTCAAAGTTACAGTTTTTCTAGTAGTCATGTATGGATGTTAGATTTGGACCATAAAGAAGGCTGAGCACTGAAGAACTGATGCTTTTGAACGGTGGTGCTGGAGAAGACACATGAGAGCCCCTTGGACAGCAAGGAGTTCAAACCAGTCACTCCTAAAGGAAATCAACTGAATATTCACTGGAAGGACTGATATTGAAGCCGAAGGCTCCAATATTTTGGCCTCCTGATGTGAAGAGCCAACCCATTGGAAAACACATTGATGCTGGGAAATATTGAAGGCAGGAGGGGAAGGGGGACGACAGAGGATGAAATGGTTGGATGTTTTCATGAGTTTGAGCAAACTCTGGGAGATAGTGAAAGACAAGGAAGTCTGGCATGCTGCAGTCCATGGGGTCACAAAGAGTCGGACATGAATGAGCAACTGAACAGCAACAAACAATACTAGACCACAAATGACTCATGGTCGTGGGGCAGCAAAAGTAGTTTCATGAAGGGGGCCCCAGCCTATGAGCTTATGGCTGAGAAACCTGTGGGATCATGTTGTCCTGTTATGTCCATTATGGAGCCATGTGAAAACACAACTGAAACGAGACTGTTAGTACTGGAAAATCATGATAGACTTGGTTAAGTCTATCTTAATGGTTAAGTCATTTAAGCGTCAAGAAAAGCCCAGAGATCAGTAGAACAGAGTATAAGGGGAATTTAGAAAAACTGTGGGTAAGGGTTAAGATATGTGCATTTAGTAAACCTTAGTCACTACCATTGAGGGAGACAAAGCTGGGTGCTGAAGGTGAAATGGAATGGGGTAGTAAGTTTCCCATACCAGATGCATAGGGAGCTGGAGAATGTGGGAAGCACAGTCTTAACCATGGAGGAGCAGTACCATTGTCAAAGAATTCCTCATATTTCCTAACTGGTGCATGACATTGGCACTGGGGCTTTGAGACAATGTATGGAGTGACTCACTCTGCACTCCCTCAGTGAAGGGTGAGGAAGTCCACGGGCAACGGAGCTTTGTGATATCAGCATGAGTGTGGCAATTTATTTTTGAGATCGCAAGCACATGGTATTTGGGGTGGGAAACAAGTGCATCATGCTGGATCTGGGATGTTCCCTCTGGGTGGAGCTGCCTGGTCCTTATAAAAGGAGTCTCTCCCACCGTGCTGCTATCTTCGTGATACTCAGTCATAGGTCTTTCTTTGGAGCCTCTGGTGAGTACAGTTTTGGAGGTTTTTAGCACTCGTGTGGTAGGATATAATCTTAGCGTAGAAGTGGCTGTATTTTAACCAATTCGTGCTCTCTATGGGATAAGAAGATAATGAGAATTTAGGGGTAGTTTTCAGTACTTGTTCTTGACTTCTTAACTGTGCTCTTAAATGTGACGGGAGGAATGCAGTCAATGGCACAATCTTAACCATGGAGACTAAGGGAGATGAGATGCCGTGTTTCAGTGCACCCCTTCCCAGCCTTCAGTCCACTGAGTGCTGAGTTTGGGCCTTTGCATTTCTCCTTGGAAGCCAACAGTCAAGTCAGTTAGACCAGCAACCAGGACCTCATGGAGAAATTAGTAGAGATGTGTTTGAGATTGGCTACAAGTTTCACATCCTGATTATTCTTCTTCAGAGTGTGCTTGTATTCACACAGCACTTGTGTAAGGAATTTTTTCTTTAGAAAGTGGTAGAACAGGGCTCCCTGTTAATGGGAGAGTAAGACTTTCTGTTATGAACAATGCTGTCTGTTTGTATTTCAGATTCCTTGAGACCCAGGAAGGATGCCTCACCATCCGCATCCACATCCACATCCACAGCAGCATCAGCATCAGCATCACCATCAGTGCAAGGAGCCCTGCCATCCACCTCCAAAAGTGTGCCGCCATGAAGTGCCAGCCTTGCCCACCCCATCCATGCCCACCTCCAGTGAGCCAGCAGAA
>NW_017191280.1:0-21645 GCF_001704415.2 Capra hircus
GATCCGATTAGGAAGATCCGCTAGAGGATTCCAGTGTGTTCTTGCCTGGAGAATCCACGGACAGAGGAGCCTGGTGGGCTACAGTCCATAGGATCTCAAAGAGTCACACATGACTGAAGCAGCTGAGCACAACACCACACCAACAACAGCAGCTGAACACGTGAACTGTGAAAGATCCCTCAAAGATACCAAGTAAGACTTTCACTTCTTCAGACCTAATTGAATTTGGATTTCTAGGTATGTTTCCTGCCACAAGGACAGGGGAAAAATGATTTCCATGCCACTCTTTAAATTATACACCAAGAGAAGAGTAGATTAAGAAATTTATGCCAAAAATACAAAGTAAGAATAATAAAAGTAGCAGAGAGAGAGAGCAAAATGTGTGTGTGTGCTCAGACTCTCACGGGCTGAATCAAATGTGGCTGCGGGTTGCAGAGACGCCTTTGGACAGGCAAACAGGCTGTCAGTGCCAATTACCTCGCTGGGCCTCATTCTGTTACTTCAGGCCCTCTGCTGTCTGGCACTGGAGCCCTGGCATCCGCCAAGATCCTAGCCAGCTAAAGATTGAGAGGCAGGCCTTGCATGTGAGCCTGGGAACTGTCACTGTGTTTCTCTTTACACTTGTGACAGGATATGCCTTTCCAACGGGCTGTCAGTTTGATTCCTGACTTGCCAAGCAGCTGTGTGCACAGAGGTCTTTAAAAAATCATAGAAGAACACCTGATCTAGTCCACCAACTGATGACAAAAAACTGCCATTGCTTAGGGAAAAAAGAGAGAAGCATAAAAACAATTAACTGGCAAAATTAACTTACTTTGTGCAAAAAGGAAAAAAATCAGCAGTTGCTGTGGAAACTCACACATTAATACTATAAATGATCCATTGCAAAAATGAACTTGAAATTAATTCTACTGGCTGAGTTAATGTGTTGACAAAGCACACTGAATTGGTAGGTTCCTTAGGCTTCCATTAGATTAAACAATCTTGAAAGAAAAAAAAAAAAAAGCTCTAACTGGTACCAACTCATCCTGTGAGCTGCAAAGCCAAGAATGTTTGTTGCCCATGATATTTTCCCCAGGGTTAATATCCTTCTTACTTCAATTAGGGAGATATTTAAAAGATCAACTCATGGATTAGCACCTGAACATATTATTTTTTACTGTTTTAATGTCAGGGACAGGGATCAAAGAATTTACTTCACTATAACTATAAAGTTTTTTTTAAACTCTGAAAGGAAAGAGAAAAATTCCTCACAGGGGCGTGATGAATGTATGGCTACAAATTGAACATCATTTGATATCACCATTGCCTTGTTCTGCTGACCCACACACCAAAGGAGTTGTTTTTCCAGTCTCCTCTTCCCAAAATGGACATCAGGACTCCTACTCCTCAGCACTAACAGATTCTCCATCCTTCAAAACAGAGCAGTCTGAAAATGCAGAGAGAGGCACATGTCCTTCCATAAGAAATGAACAGAAGTCTATGAAATATGGGGATTCCCAGCTGGCACTAGCAGTAAAAAAACCCACTTGACAGCACAGGAGCCATAAGAGACCCGGGTTTGATCCCTGGGTCTGGAAGATTCCCTGGAGGAGGGCATGGCAATCCTCTCCAGTACTCTTGCCTGAAGAATCCCACGGACAGAGGAGTCTGGCAGGCTACAGTTCGTGGGGTAACAAAGAGTTCAACATGACTGAAGGAACTTAGCATGCAAGCACACACGATGCATATGTCTGGCTTCAAGCGATCAGGGAAGGAAGAGTGAGACTGGAAACTAGGCAGCCTCGGGAGTCTCCAGATGAGCTTGTCTGACTGCCAGCATCGTGGCACCCAGAAACCAACAACTTGATTTGAGAGCTGTAGTCTGCTTTGGCTTCTTGTAACGGCTACCATTACAACTATCTGTATCCTTTCTGTGTGACTTTGAGCTCATTATAATTAGCCTCTCTCTGACTCAGTTTCTTCATCTGTAAAATGAGGACAAGTAATAATACCTACAGCACAGGACTGCTGTAAAGATTAAATGAGTTAATTTTTACAAAGCATGTATAACAGAGCAAAGGAAGCACTATGTGAATACTAGCCTCTGTTTTTAATCCAGCAACATATAACTAGCTTAATCTTCTCTTTCTTTAATATTATTTACTTCCTATTGCAAATGATGAAGAAATTCCTATCATTCTATTTCCTTGCAACTGCCCTATTTTCCCTTTGATCTTAGTTATTACTTTCTTTACACCTTTAAATAAGACATTTTTATAGTACTGTGTAATATATTCATATCTATTTTATTTGATTTATCAGTTTTAAATAATACACATATACTTTTATAATAATACACATTATACTTCTACATTGACTTCTGATACAAAAGAAACTCAGAAAACATGTATGCGATAATTTCAGACTCACTGGGCCCACTCACTGTGAGGTGGACTTGAGTCAACACTCCATTTGTCAGCCAATGTCCATATGGTCCCACTTTGAGAGAGGTTCCACAGTGGCATTCTGGGTCCTCTAGAGACTAGCATTACCCCAGAGCTGATATGCAATAATCTCAACGATTTGTGTGTCTCTCTTTATCATATGCTTATTTATCCTGTTAAAGATGGGAGTTTTCTTTGGAAAAAGACAAAGTTCTCACAATTGCTATTTATTCTAGGTATCTATGACTGTATAACAAACAGTCCATAAATTAAGAAGCTTAAAAGAACACATTATTATCACTCACATTTCTATAATGGAATGGGCTGCCGTGGGTAGTTCTTTCTTAGAGTCTCGCATGCTTTGTAGTCATATAGAATTAGGGCTGGAGACATCTAAAAGTTTGCCTGGGCTGAACACCCATGATGGCTTTTCATTGAACAGGCCTAGCACCTTGCTGTTCTTGATCTTTTTTCTGTGTTTTTTAGTTTTCATAGCACGGTGGTTTCACATTTTTTACCCCTTCACTAGCTTCCAAGAAGCCAGAAAGAAACTGCTAGGACAATTAAAAGGTACACCTGGAACTAAACGCAAGGATACTTCTACCATATCCTATTGGTTAAAGCGTTCACAGAACTCATCCAGGTTCAAGGAGCCAAGAAATGAGCTCTACTTCTTGATGGGAGAGTATCCCTTCTCTGGAGGAGATCATACTGCAGAGGGCGTGTGGACTGGGAGATCTGCCACCCTGAAATGTTTGTAGTATCAAGACTCTCCTTCCCTCCAAGGGCTCAGAGTTTCTGAACTCACTTCCTCAGGAATATGAATGGACAGAGGCTATGACTCTTTTGGAGGCTAAAGTCAACCTTCTGCTCACCATATCTAAAGAGGTTTCTTAATCCTACAAAGAGGTTCTTAAAGGATTGCTATATCTAATAATAATAAAACAGACAATCCTTTGGCAAAATTAATTATGAATGAAGAAAAAAGACATACCAATGTTAGAAAGTAAAAAGAGAGGAAAATGACAGCAAAGCTGTCTCAAATCAAAAAGGAGGTACTATGAAAAATGTCCTGCCAATAAAATGGAAAACACAGACAAAATAGAAAACTAACTAGAAAACTACATAATTTACTATGGCAAACTCAATAATAGAAAAACTCAATAATTTTATAATCATATAATACATAGAATTAATAATTTTAAATCTCCATTATTATCTCCTCCAAACCCTTACTACAGTAGTTTTATAGGCAAGTTTTACCACAGCTTCAAGGAACATATAATTCTAATATTATGCAAATTGTTCCAAAGAAATAGAAAAGAATAAGCAAAGTTCCCAACTCAATACTATACAGCTGGAAACCTTGATACCAACAACGTATAAGGTGATTCATAAAAGGAAAGTCATAGACAAGTCTCATTTTTAATACAGATGTGAAAATCCTAAACGGAATGTTAGAAAACAGTGTCAACAATATCATGAAAAGTCATATATCATGACTAAACACTGTTCCAGGAATACACAGATTATTAAAATTTAGAACTGTATTAACATCATTTTCACATTAACAGATTAAAAGAGAAAAGCCATATAATCCTCTCAAAAGGTACTGAGAAGCATTCAGTAAAATCTAAACAACCTCTTAGCAAACCAAATATAGAGGAAGCTTCCTCGGTCTGAGGGGTACTTACTGCAAATCAGCAACACACACACACTTAATAAAGCATTCTCCTTACAATTAGGAAACAGAGAAGCATTATCTCT
This sequence comes from Capra hircus, assembly GCF_001704415.2. NCBI lineage: Eukaryota > Metazoa > Chordata > Mammalia > Artiodactyla > Bovidae > Capra > Capra hircus. Next base: position 4,194 of record NW_017191280.1, read on the forward strand.
GTCACCACCCTTTCTCCACAGCTCTAGGTCCCCTGGCCTATTAAGAGAAAAAGGAAAGGAATAAAGCAAAGGAAGGAAGTAATAAGGGAAGGGAAGAAGGACAAAAGGGAGGAAGGGGGGGTGGGGGGAGTAGGGAGGAAGGAAGGAAGGAAATGCATTAAAGTGCAACAGAAGAAAAAACTGTCACTACTCACAGAAAATATAACTGTCAGCACAGAAAAAATACAGTCAATGAGAATAACAAAATTTAGCAAAACAAAGAGATGGTTATAAGATCAACATAAAAAAATTTCTATAATCATGTAGAACCTAAAATGTGTATAACTTCTATGTAACTCCCCTAAAGAAACTCTCACAGATATGCAGAAGGGACACCTACAAAGGGTATTCACAGTTCTATCAGTAGAAGAATAAACCATGACAGTCATATAATCAAGTACTATACAGCAATTAAAATGAATGAACTCGAGCCATATGTATCAACACGGGCCAATCTAAAAACACAGTGTGGCATGAAAAAAGCAAGTTAGAAAAGAGTAGAGGTATGAACTTTAGCAAGTTAGTTAGTCGGTCTGTGACTCAGCTTCCTTGCTTATACAATGCCAATAACAGCACCCACATTCTAAGGTTAGTGTGTATAATATGCTCTAGGACAGTGCCTGAAAGACAGTAATCACTCAATAATAAGTGTTCACCGTGACGATGATGATGACGACCATGATAATGCACATAGTTTTTAAACATGAAAACTATTTTATATATTGTTTCTGGATCAGTGCTAAGTGAAGTCGCTCAGTCGTGTCCAACTCTTTGCGACCCCATGGACTGTAGCCCACCAGGCTCCTCTGTCCATGGGATTTTCCAGGCAAGAGTACTGGAGTGGGGTGCCATTGCCTTCTCCAGGGGATCTTCCCAACCCAGGGATTGAACCGTGTCTCCCACATTGTAGGCAGACGCTTTACTGTCTGAGCCACCAGAGAAGTCTGTTTATGGCTGATACGTAGTAAAATTATAAAATGGAAATATCACAATAATAAGTTAATGCTGGAAAAAGGAGAGAAGAAAAAGAAGTGGAGTACATATATCTATAGCTGTAAGTATTTGTCAACAAGACAGATCTGAAGTAAATACAGCAAAAAGGTAACATATTTAAATCTAGGTGGTAGAGATATCTGTAGCTTTGTTATATCATTTTCTTCATTTCTGATATATTTGAAATATTTTATTAAAAATTCTAAGAAGATTGCTTTGGGTAGTATACTCATTTTCACTATATTGATTCTTCCGATCCATGAACATGGTATATTTCTCCATCTATTAGTGTCCTCTTTGATTTCTTTCATCAGTGTTTTATAGTTTTCTATATATAGGTCTTTAGTTTCTTTAGGTAGATATATTCCTAAGTATTTTATTCTTTTCGTTGCAATGGTGAATGGAATTGTTTCCTTAATTTCTTTTTCTACTTTCTCATTATTCGTGTATAGGAATGCAAGGGATTTCTGTGTGTTGATTTTATATCCTGCAACTTTACTATATTCATTGATTAGGTCTAGTAATTTTCTGGTGGAGTCTTTAGGGTTTTCCATGTAGAGGATCATGTCATCTGCAAACAGTGAGAGTTTTACTTCTTCTTTTCCAATTTGGATTCCTTTTATTTCTTTTTCTGCTCTGATTGCTGTGGCCAAAACTTCCAGAACTATGTTGAATAGTAGCGGTGAAAGTGGACACCCTTGTCTTGTTCCTGACTTTAGGGGGAATGCTTTCAATTTTTCACCATTGAGGATAATGTTTGCTGTGGGTTTGTCATATATTGCTTTTATTATGTTGAGGTATGTTCCTTCTATTCCTGCTTTCTGGAGAGTTTTTATCATAAATGGATGTTGAATTTTGTCAAAGGCTTTCTCTGCATCTATTGAGATAATCATATGGTTTTTATTTTTCAATTTGTTAATGTGGTGAATTACATTGATTGATTTGCGGATATTGAAGAATCCTTGCATCCCTGGGATAAAGCCCACTTGGTCATGGTGTATGATCTTTTTAATGTGTTGTTGGATTCTGATTGCTAGAATTTTGTTGAGGATTTTTGCATCTATGTTCATCAGTGATATTGGCCTGTAGTTTTCCTTTTTTGTGACATCTTTGTCAGGTTTTGGTATTAGGGTGATGGTGGCCTCATAGAATGAGTTTGGAAGTTTACCTTCCTCTGCAATTTTCTGGAAGAGTTTGAGGAGGATAGGTGTTAGCTCTTCTCGAAATTTTTGGTAGAATTCAGCTGTGAAGCCGTCTGGACCTGGGCTTTTGTTTGCTGGAAGATTTCTGATTACCATTTCAATTTCTGTGCTTGTGATGGGTCTGTTAAGATTTTCTATTTCTTCCTGGTTCAGTTTTGGAAAATTGTACTTTTCTAAGAATTTGTCCATTTCTTCCACGTTGTCCATTTTATTGGCATACAACTGCTGATAGTAGTCTCTTATGATCCTTTGTATTTCTGTGTTGTCTGTTGTGATCTCTCCATTTTCATTTCTAATTTTATTGATTTGATTTTTCTCTCTTTGCTTCTTGATGAGTCTGGCTAATGGTTTGTCAATTTTATTTATCCTTTCAAAGAACCAGCTTTTGGCTTTGTTAATTTTTGCTATGGTCTCTTTTGTTTCTTTTGCATTTATTTCTGCCCTAATTTTTAAGATTTCTTTCCTTCTACTAACTCTGGGGTTCTCCAACTCTTCCTTTTCTAGTTGCTTTAGTTGCAGAGTTAGGTTATTCATTTGACTTTTTTCTTGTTTCTTGAGGTATGCCTGTATTGCTATGAACTTTCCTCTTAGCACTGCTTTTATAGTGTCCCACAGGTTTTGGGTTGTTGTGTTTTCATTTTCATTAGTTTCTATGCATATTTTGATTTCTTTTTTGATTTCTTCTGTGATTTGTTGGTTATTCAGAAGTGTGTTGTTCAACCTCCATATGTTGGAATTTTTAATAGTTTTTTCTCCTGTAATTGATGAGTATACTACCCAAAGCAATTTACCAATTTAATGCAATCCCTGTCAAGCTACCAGCCACATTTTTCACAGAACTAGAACAAATAATTTCAAGATTTGTATGGAAACACAAAAAACCTCGAATAGCCAAAGCAATCTTGAGAAAGAAGAATGGAACTGGAGGAATCAACTTGCCTGACTTCAGGCTCTACTACAAAGCCACAGTCATCAAGACAGTATGGTACTGGCACAAAGACAGACATATAGATCAATGGAACAAAATAGAAAGCCCAGAGATAAATCCACACACATATGGACACCTTATCTTTGACAAAGGAGGCAAGAATATACAATGGAGTAAAGACAATCTCTTTAACAAGTGGTGCTGGGAAAACTGGTCAACCACTTGTAAAAGAATGAACTAGATCACTTTCTAACACCGTACACAAAAATAAACTCAAAATGGATTAAAGATCTAAATGTAAGATCAGAAACTATAAAACTCCTAGAGGAGAACATAGGCAAAACACTCTCAGACATAAATCACAGCAGGATTCTCTATGATCCACCTCCCAGAATTCTGGAAATAAAAGCAAAAATAAACAAATGGGATCTAATTAAAAGTAAAAGCTTCTGTACAACAAAGGAAAATATAAGCAAGGTGAAAAGACAGCCTTCTGAATGGGAGAAAATAATAGCAAATAAAACAACTGACAAACAACTAATCTCAAAAATATACAAGCAACTGATGCAGCTCAATTCCAGAAAAATAAACGACCCAATCAAAAAATGGGCCAAAGAACTAAATAGACATTTCTCCAAAGAAGACATACGGATGGCTAACAAACACATGAAAAGATGCTCAACATCACTCATTATTAGAGAAATGCAAATCAAAACCACAATGAGGTACCACTTCACACCAGTCAGAATGGCTGCGATCCAAAAATCTGCAAGCAATAAATGCTGGAGAGGGTGTGGAGAAAAGGGAACCCTCCTACACTGTTGGTGGGAATGCAAACTAGTACAGCCACTATGGAGAACAGTGTGGAAATTCCTTAAAAAATTGCAAATAGAACTACCTTATGACCCAGCAATCCCACTTCTGGGCATACACACGGAGGAAACCAGAATTGAAAGAGACACATGTACCCCAATGTTCATCGCAGCACTGTTTATAATAGCCAGGACATGGAAACAACCTAGATGTCCATCAGCAGATGAATGGATAAGAAAGCTGTGGTACATATACACAATGGAGTATTACTCAGCCGTTAAAAAGAATACATTTGAATCAGTTCTGATGAGATGGATGAAACTGGAGCCAATTATACAGAGTGAAGTAAGCCAGAAAGAAAAACACCAATACAGTATACTAACACATATATATGGAATTTAGGAAGATGGCAATGACGACCCTGTATGCAAGACAGGAAAAAAGACACAGATGTGTATAACGGACTTTTGGACTCAGAGGGAGAGGGAGAGGGTGGGACGATTTGGGAGAATGGGAATTCTAACATGTATACTGTCATGTAAGAATTGAATCGCCAGTCCATGTCTGACGTAGGGTGCAGCTTGCTTGGGGCAGGTGCATGGGGATGACCCAGAGAGATGTTGTGGGGAGGGAGGTGGGAGGGGGGTTCATGTTTGGGAACGCATGTAAGAATTTAAGATTTTAAAATTTAAAAAAAAAAAAATAAATAAAGAAGATTATATTGGCAAAAAAAAAAAAATTCTAAGAAGAGAACTGAAACAAGGTATCTCAAGATGTGAACAGCAACACACTGCAGTTGTGGGATAGTGAATGTTCTTTGTTTCTTATAGATTTCTATATTTTCCAAATTTTCTACAGTAAGAATATATTTCTTTTATAATTAGACAAAAAAATAATTTAAAGCAAAAACAAAATCCTTTTAATACTGAAATCAAGGTCTGCTTCACCTAAATTACTCTTCATTTAGATGTCCTCTATTCAAAACCAAATCTCTGTATGTTAAAAACTGCATAACTTTAATAAGTAGAGCATTGTATTTGATTTATTGCATCAAAATTTATATCTACAAAATAAACATCCTTTCCCAATTCACAAATAATTTATGGATCTTTTTCACCATCTTTATTGTAGTAAAGTGTCATTCTCTATAAATTTCACATTCCTGATACTATGGGGGAAAGGTACTAAGGATCTCTGGATATATTCCTTAGAAAATCCACATAATGACACCATCAGAGATCTTCCTTAACCTTTTCTACTTGATGTTTCAAATCTAAAAGTGCATCTAATTCTGAAAACAGAACTGATCTTCAGAGACCTTGTAATTTATCTTTTACCATGATTACAATTTCTAATCTAACCAGCAGCAGTTCAAATTGAACTCTGATCCAAATGATCAATAGCCGTGTGCAACCCATTAGATGTGTGAATATTAAATCGTCTTTGGATAAGGGTTGTCCAAATGAAAAGCATATAATTATCATCTATTAACATATATTGAAGCAAATAACAAAAAAATGCAAAATATGTCATACAACCTTTCAGAAGTCCAGTGACTATGATGCTAAGGTTAGATCTTTTATTTTACATACAGATTTGTACCAAATTATGATTTATGCCTTTAAGTGTTTGTTATTAGAAATGCTAGCCTTAAGACACAAAATGCATAATTTGTGAATAAAGAACATTTAATTTCTGATTCCATCCTTCTTCCTATGTCTGTGCTTTCTTAACACAGAAGTTTTCCTACCAACTTGCAAGAAGTAGCCATGGTCAGTGAGTAAAAGGATAACTAAATGGGTCTGATAAAAAATAATTCCAAATATCTAGCTTACCTTTCATATTTTCCTTTGCTTATAAAAAACCTATAGAGTTACAGAAGCATAAAATTATACAAAGAATAGAACTTAAAGAAAAATGAGTCATATCTCCTACCTTGAGTATCAGAGAGAATGGAAATAAAATTTTCTAAACATCTCATGGTAGCTTCTTCCAATATTTAACAATGCAGATGTTGGAAACTTTTCTTTATGAAAACCTAAATCCCTAGTGTTCAAAGGTAAACCTAGAAAAGTAACCTTTCAATGGCATATTTCCCAGTCTTCCGTGCAGTTAGCTGAAGGTTCTGTGACTGTATAAGGATATAAGAAAGATGATATAAACCCCTTCCAGGCCTGTCCTTACAAACATCTCATGTGTGAGAATGGATGTCAGCTGAAACTACTGTGGTCATTTCACAATATATGTAAATCAAACCATCATGCTGTTTGCCTTCAACATATAGCGATGTATTTCAATTATTTTTCAATAAAACTGGAAAAAAAAAAAAGCTCTCAGGCATCTCTCCATTGCTGTGGTAATGTTCCAAATGCTGAAGCTGTGAGAAGCAGAAGCATCACCCAGAGCCAAATCTAAACTTATAGTAAGCCTCTGAGGTTTCTGGGTATAGCTTGAAACTACACCATAGGCTAGCCTATTCAAGTTCAGACACATACTGACCATCATTTTTGGTTTGATCATGATGAGAAAAAACTTCCAGCATTCACTCCCATTTCCATCCTCTCCCACTAACAACCCCTGGCCCTTCTTTCCACTAATTCAGCATCCGCATCCTATTCTCGTGGTCCCTAGACTTTTTCTCTCCCTCCATACTTACAGAGGTTTAGCCACGGTCCTTCCTCATTTGTCTTTGTTTTCTCTGAACCCTAACCTTTAGCTCTGAAACCTCATTCTTGCTTTTGGGTCAGAAGTGAGGTTGGGCAAGCTGTGCTTAGTTGTCTGTGTATCTCCAGGTGAGGAGGGAATAATTCCCTTTTCCTCATCCTCTTCCCATCACGCCATGGGATACGGAAGACTTCTTGTGAGACACATTATGCAACAGTTTTTAACCTGGGCAGGACCTGGAAGGTCAGACAAGTTAGGCCTTCTGCTTCAGCAGATTTCAGCTGTGCTGGAGAGAGGAGCATGAAGCTCTCTTTCTGTCTTCTTGGGGGCAGGAGTAAGGCTGCTATCTAACATCTGCCTTTACTTCTCTTACAATTGCTTACTTGGTGAAAGTATTCCCAAGAAAGCCTATTCAAAATACACAGAAATTGAAATAACATCTCCCTTCCAGTCCCTGTTTTACTCCTTTCACTTTTCTGAATGATTGCTTAATGGGATTTCTTCCATTGTCTTTGCATTAGGGCACCATTTCTTTTTAATCTCTCTACACAGGAACCATTTCAACAGACCTGCCATGTAGAACCAGAGTCTTTCAAGCAAGATAAAGATTAACCTGACCTTTCTTACATCAATTAATCAATATTGTTACACCACAGATTTACCTTTTAACCTTGCTGTTTCCACAGTGCAAAATCAAAGCATGATTTGTGAGCTTGCTCCACTTTATATACGGTTAAGAACAGCCCTCTGTCTGTGTGCTTTGATAAAGTGTCAGAGCATAACGCAACACAAGAGGCTTTTATTGTCTTCATCAGGAATGGCTTTGTAAATCTAAAATGGAAGCAGCAATACCAGCAAAGCTGGTTGATTGAAATTAACTACTGGCCGCTGTTCACAGATTCATGATGCTGGAAAGACCATTGTCGGGGAATGCTCTCAAGGGTGGAATCATTTGATCTGAATTTCAGATAAGAATATGTGTCTGCTGCCAGTATCAATACCCTCCCCCTATCGCTGAAGCTTATCCCCAAGAAAAACAAAAAGGGCTTGCTCCACTCTGTTCTGACCTAAAATTGCCACTTTCCTCTCTAGTTTAGCCTGTTTCATAGGTGAAGAATTTAGAGAAGGCAAGGATGCTGAAGTATCTCAGAATACAATCAAGCCCTTTCATTGAATCTACTTCATGGCAGAGAAACTACCACTGCTATGTCCTCTGTGAGATTCTGTAGACATAAAGACTTCCCACCAGACCACAACAATGTGTTTAAGCGCCTGTCTCACCAAAGAATAATAGAATCTCTTTTTGCATATCATCCATCCCTTTGTTTTACATAGATGAAACTGAGTCCCAGAAAATGACACATTTTAACCCAGGTTTCACAGGTATTTACCAGTAGACTCAGACCTTCCAAACCAACAGTTTCTCCCCTAAATGTCAAGCTGTCACATTAGTTCTTCAGAAAGCATTCAAATGTAGGATGATGTTCGCACACTTACCACTTCCTCAGAAGCCAGTAATAAAAACATCCTGTGGAGGCTGCACATTTCCTTGGGGCTTGCTTGGCAGTGCTCCATCTTCACCTGGCCATCTAGGCGTACCATCTTAAATCAGAAGAAATCCATATTATAGTTCTGCCATTTACTAGCTCTATGACCTATGTTAAGATATTTAACCTCTCTGTGTCTTACTGATCTATTGGATAAAATAAAATACCTCACGGGGCTGTCTGGAGGGTTGAAAGAATTAATACCTATAAAGCACTAAAAACAGTATCTGGCACATAATAAGCAACATATAAGCATGAATGTCTTGGCTGCTTTAGTCATGTCCAACTCTTTGTGACCCAGTAGACTGTATGTAGCCCACCAGACTCCTCTGTCCATGGGTTATCCCAGCAGCAAGAATACTGGAGCGGGTTGCCATTTCCTTCTCCAGAGGATCTTCCCGACCCAGGGACTGAACCCAAGTCTCCTGTGGCTCATGTAAATATAGGCTTATATTATTCCTTCCGTTCCTTTCTCAGATTATCTGGGGCATGACTCCACAGTTTTGTGATACTTTGTTCCTTCATAAATTCTATGTGTTTTATAATCTTGACTCCATCATAGTGAACATGCTGTAGAGGTCTTTCAGTTCATTTGAACACAAATAGGGGGCACTGGAAAGAAGTGCCTTTATATATATATGGAAAAGAGTGCCTTCATATATATATATATATATATATATATATATATATATATTATGGAAAAAACCCACTAGCATCTATCATTGTACTCACATTCTGATTCTTTTTGGTAATTCATAGACTTTAGCTACTCATTTCCAGAACACGGTACCAAAGATTGTTGACTGAATTTCACTGTGCTTTCAACCTTTAAAGTACGAGAAGCACCGTGGAATGTCAATTTCCAATACCCTGTGAGCAGCGCACAAAGGAAACTTTATTATGGCTTCCATGATGTGCCCAACAGAGAAGCAGTCAAATTTTCTTTTAATAAAGAGAAGTACGTTTCTCTTGAACCTGGTCTGACCAATCATTAAAAGTATCTGGTTTAGTCAAGGAACGGCCTTAGATCATGTGAGATTCCCAGCTATAACCACAGATTTGAGATGACTATCCTTGCTTCCTCACATTTAGCTAAATGAAAGTTCCTATTCCAAGGAAGTCCCTTTATACAATGTGTCTCTTAATAAATAACGTGCCGATGATTCAAGGAGAAATTGATTTTTGTATGAAATTTGAAATTATACGATGTTATAAATAATATGGAGAAGGGTAAAATTAAGTGGAAATACCATGTTTAAGCAAAAACAAGCTTAAACTTTGCTCAGTTTACAAATTAAGGTGATTGTTTAAGAATACTAAAGATGTTACCCTCTTAGTGGTACCTGTCCATTATTTTTTTGGCATCTAGTGAGGTGTGTGTGTGTAAATGGTATAATCCGATTGCACAGCATAATCATTCACCAAACTGAACTGGCATATATGAAAAGACAATACTACCTGTGCTTTTATTCACATGGGGAAATCTAAGAATTTTGTTCAAAACAAAGCAGTAGCTCTGTTTTGTTTAGCAATTTATTTTTCTTTCTTGTTGAATGGAGACACACATCATGAAAGGCCAATCAATTCTGTGTAGTATTTCCCCAAAAATAAACCTATCTAGCATATTTTGCACTGTATGCATGCTCAGTCATGTTCAACTCTGCAAACCCATGACGGTAGCCTGCCAAGCTCCTCTGTCCATGGAATTTCCCAGGCAAAAATACTGGAGTGGGTTGCCCATTTCCACTCCAGGGGATCTTCCCCACCCCAGGGATGAAACCCACATCTCCTTCTTTGGCAGGTGAATGTTTTACCCCTAAGCTACCTGGGAAGCCCATATTCACAGCTTAACCTCCTTCACCACTGAGGCTTAAGGAGATATCAGTATTATATCCCTGGCTACTTTGTCACTGACCACAGCAAGACAAAGACTGAAGGAGACTGAAGTCCCACCTGGACACAAAAGTCAGGTGATGCTAAGGTTTAGCTCCATAACCTTCTTTCCTCTCTTTTGAGATTCTGCCTAGGGGAAGGTTTGTCATTCTCAGGACAAGGTTACCTTAGCAAATGAGCTCTGAGAACAATGAGCTTGAGGTTTAAAATAAAATTCAAGGATGTTCTTAATAAGGTTATATGCTGTTAATCCATGGTTTTCTGCCAAGTAGTGTCTCAAATGCCTCTTTAGGGATTTATTCTACTTTAAAAGGATGGTGGATATAAATATTTAAGTATATGGAGACTTTGTCTTTGACCTAATGAAGTTTACAATTTGTTTAGATAGTAGTCTTAGAAATGTGATTATTATAGAATGGACAGACACTGGAATGCAAAAAAAAGCAATAAAGTCACATTTTTTTGTCTAATGGAGTTCTCAAAGATTAAAAGGCATGATAACCATTAGTGTGAGAGTGTTGAAATGGGCATTCTCATACATTGCTAGAAGGAGTATAAATTGGTCCTTTCTCTAAGGGATGGAATTTGGCAATACACATTAAGAGTTCAGAGAAGTGTATAAACATCAACCCATATGTTCCACTTGTAGAGAATTATCCTAAGGATGTAATTGGCCAAGAGCACAGAAATGTATATTCAAGAGTCTACAGTTTATAGAAGTAGAAAATTAGAAGAAGAAAAAAAAACCAGAAGTATCCAGTACAAGGATTATTTTATTTTATTTTATTTTATTTCAAAATAGAAGAAATTCACACAGGATATATTTCATTTCATTTCATTCATAACCACTCTAAGTCACAGAGTTACCTGCAAAAGAACACTGAATGTTCAAACATTATAGCACACTTACATTACTAGGAAGTACTTTTCTCTGTGAGAACATGTAATAGAATAGACAAGATTCCATAAACTTTGCCTTAAAACAACGACGGATTTTTATGTTTGTCTTGTTTTGTTGCCAAGATGTTGAAAATACACTTGTTGACCCATTTACTTAGTATATTGACAAGCATTCTATGTCCAGTCATTTCTTGAAGGATTAATATACATAAAATTATGACGTTATTATAATGCCTGAGGAACAACACCAAACTATGTTGAAAGTGTGAAAAAAAGTGTTAAAACATTAGAATTATTCAAAGTCCATAATTATACTAAGTTTTTTCTTGAATTCATTCCTTCTATGTTATCTTTTTTTTTCTCTTTATTTTATTTATTTATTTATTTTTAATTTAAAATCTTGTAATTCTTACATGCATTCCCAAACATGAACCCCCCTCCCACCTCCCTCCCCATAACATCTCTGTGGGTCATCCCCGTGCACCAGCCCCAAGCATGCTGTATCCTGCGTCATAGACTGGTGATTCCATTCTTACATGATAGTATACATGTTACAATGCCATTCTCCCAAATCATCCCACCCTCTCCCTCTCCTCTCCCTCTGAGTCCAAAAGTCCGTTATACACATCTGTGTCTTTTTTGCTGTCTTGCATACAGGGTCATCATTGCCATCTTTCTAAATTCCATATATATGTGTTAGTATACTGTATTGGTGTTTTTCCTTTCTGGCTTACTTCACTCTGTATAATCGGCTCCAGTTTCATCCATCTCATCAGAACTGATTCAAATGTATTCTTTTTAACGGCTGAGTAATACTCCATTGTGTATATGTACCACAGCTTTCTTATCCCATTCATCTGCTGATGGACATCTAGGTTCTTTCCATGTCCTGGCTATTATAAACAGTGCTGCGATGAACATTGGGGTACATGTGTCTCTTTCAATTCTGGTTTCCTCAGTGTGTATGCCCAGCAGTGGGATTGCTGGGTCATAAGGTAGTTCTATTTGCAATTTTTTTAAGGAATCTCCACACTGTTCTCCATAGCGGCTGTACTAGTTTGCATTCCCACCAACAGTGTAGGAGGGTTCCCTTTTCTCCACACCCTCTCCAGCATTTATTGCTTGCAGATTTTTGGATCGCAGCCATTCTGACTGGTGTGAAGTGGTACCTCATTGTGGTTTTGATTTGCATTTCTCTAATAATGAGTGATGTTGAAACATCTTTTCATGTGTTTGTTAGCCATCCGTATGTCTTCTTTGGAGAAATGTCTATTTAGTTCTTTGGCCCATTTTTTGATTGCGGTCGTTTATTTTTCTGGAATTGAGCTGCATAAGTTGCTTGTATATTTTTGAGATTAGTTGTTTGTCAGTTGCTTCATTTGCTATTATTTTCTCCCATTCAGAAGGCTGTCTTTTCACCTTGCTTATAGTTTCCTTTGTTGTACAGAAGCTTTTACTTTTAATTAGATCCCATTTGTTTATTTTTGCTTTTATTTCCAGAATTCTGGGAGGTGAATCATAGAGGATCCTGCTGTGATTTACATCAGAGAGTGTTTTGCCTATGTTCTCCTCTAGGAGTTTTTATAGTTTCTGGTCTTACATTTAGATCTTTAATCCATTTTAACCATGTACTTTTATACAGTGGAATGCTATGTAGCTGACAGCATGATGATGGAGATGTACATTTTTCAAATTTCAAAAGATATTTTTTAATGATCATTAAGTAAAAACAGCCCATTATAATTTAAACTGTAGTGTGATACAGCTATGAGATGAAAAGATAGTATATGGATAGGTATAAATTGAAGACATGTACTAAATGTTTCCTGTTTGTCTTTGAATACTGAGTATTCAGACAATTTTATTATTTATTTATGTTTCCTCATATCTCTACATTCAATATGCATTAGTTGAGTATATGAAATAAAGATTGGGTATATACTTTTGAAAGGGAATTAATGGTATTTGGAGATATAATGATATCATATTTATTTCAATTTACTTGGATTAAAATATTATTTCATTCCATTTGATATGTATGTTATCATTAGGAACATTTAAGAAAAAGACTCTCCCTTGAAGACGGCAGAACTACAGAAAGAAGGAAAGGAGTTGGAGAGAAGAGAAGAGGTTTGGGGAGGGAATGATTGAATTTAATGCAAAAGGCTGGAAACTGTCAGATCTAAGTTGAACTCCTGGCTATTACCCTTAGAGTTGTTAAACTTGTAAAGACCACTTTAGCTCCTTAAGTTTCAAGATCTGTATCTGTAAATTGAGAGTCATAATAATATTCAGAGGACTGTGATAAGGATCTCAGTAAGAGGCATAAGTCAAAATGTCTTGCTCAAAAACGTGATGTGATGAATATAATGAATACCTACAGTGAACAGGTAATATATACTGGACACAGAGTTATGCACTTTAGTACATTAGTACATATGTGATAATATGTCACAACAACCCTATCACACAGGCATCTTGTCTCCATTTTGCAGATGAGGAAATAGAGTTGCTAAGGAATTTCAGAAGCCTGCTCAAAGCCAGAGAGCTGGAAAGAGACAGATGGAGATTGGCATGAAATTGTCCAAAATGGAAGCTCCATATTAGACAGTGATAAACTAGGACCTCAGTCCCCTCATCCCTTCCCCTCTCCCTCCTCTCCTCCCCCTCTCCCTCTCTTCAATAAAAAGAAAAACAGATCATTTAAACTCAAACAATGCTGAGTTGTTCAAATTCACATAAAACTCATTTCACTCTACAAGCTAGTCTTGAAAACATTCAAGCCCAGAGGAAAGATAGCTGAAAGACATGCTGTTTCTTATACATTTCTTATAAACTTCCCTTTCTGAAGTTAATTTTTATGTGTTTTATTTTTCATTGCAAATGTAATCTAATCCTGATGCCCAAGTACCTATTGCTGCTGCTGCTGCTGGTAAGTCACTTCAGTCGTGTCCGACTCTGTGCGACCCATAGACGGCAGCCACCAGGCTCCCCATCCCTGGGACTCTCCAGGCAAGAACACAGGAGTGGGTTGCCATTTCCTTCTCCAATGCATGAAAGTGAAAAGTGAAAGAGAAGTCGCTCAGTCATGTCCAACTCTTTGTGACCCCATGGACTGCAGCCTACCAGGCTTCTCCGTCCATGGGATTTTCCAGGCAAGAGTACTGGAGTGGGATGCAATCGCCTTATCCGAGTACCTACTGCATTACCCTACACATATTCTCAAATACAGCCACAAAGGATAACATTCTGGTTTTTCTTGCGTTGTTTTCTTTTACAACTCAGCCTGTGTTTTTTTAAAGTGGAAGACTTTTTTTCATCTCCAATCTGTTCAGAAATACTGATACCTCTAGAATATAGAAATCTGAAGTCCAAAATAACATGATTTAAACTAAAAGACTTGATTCAAATCCAAAATATTCTGTGTGTAGTCTATCAATCTTTTCATTATATACAATATGTAAATAAGGAAGGATATGCATAATCATAATTCAGTGTTTCAAAAGGTTGTTAGAAATCAGACAAACGACCAAGCACAATAACAACTAGCATGTACCGTGAAATATGGCTATGACATTACTATGGTAGTATATTAGGATCAAAGCCATTGCATACGAACCAGGAGAACTCATCAGGTCAAAAGTTCTTCCTAATCTACAAACCCCACCATCACATGAACACTGGCAATGTGCATAATTATAAAGAAAATCAATAAAAATCCTTTAGGATACTTTGTATTTGGTTGCTTCTGATATGTAGGCTTCTGGAAAAGTATGTTCTATTTTTCTGCTACTTTACTCGTGTTCTTTATGCCATCTATAAACCCCATCCTACAGTCCCTTACAATTTCCTCATGTCAAAATTATTCTCTCTGATGTGGCATTTCTTTCTGAACTTATCATATTGTGCCATGAACCAGATTTCTTCCTCCTCTGCATTCATGTAGCAAATTATGCCTTATGTTACTTGCCTTCTATTTACCCAATAGGCCTACAACCCCTTAGAGGGAAATTTGGGGACTTCTGAAAAGCAGTTCCATAGCATGAACCAAATATGACACAGCATGTCCAGCAAGCAGTGAGGTGCTCAGTAGGTCACAAATAGCCTCATTAATAATGCAGTCTTCTTCATTGTATACTTAGAAGGTTGTGTTTGCACCCAATGGAAGAAAGGAATCTGTATGCAAATAAAAGGAAAAGTCTTCTTAACCCCAAAACCAGAATCTCCTGCATGAGGAGAAAAGGCATCTTCAATATGCTCAGAGGCCTGGAATCCAGAGTCAATCACTTCTTCCAAACTGATCACTTGAAAAGAGATTATCTGAGCTGAGCATAAGGAGGCCATGAATATGCTTAGATCATACAACTTCATACAACAAAATAAACATGAGGAAAAGAGCTCTGTAAGTACCAAGATTAAGTCTCCCAACAATTGGCAAATCGCTAATAACGGGCCTTTTGTTCCTTCTGCAAGCGGTCAAAAGTAATGAATAATAGAATGTTATGCCAAGTCAACTAGCAGCCAGTTCACGTGAGATCATTTAAAACAGAAGAAAATGATGCTTGAAAAGGTCCCTGATGAGATTTTGCTTTTTCCTAAGAGACTTCAGATAGCATTCTGCTGCAGCAATTTAAAAACCACTTTCCAAAATTGGGCACCTTCATTATCATGCATTATATTTGCGCTCTCCACTTAGGTTGCTTTGAAATAGAATGACACCCAGTTGTGTTTTTTTTTACATTAAATGCACCTTCTCTCACATTTGATCTCTCCTTTTGTGAGTCATTTTATTTCACAGCAACCACATTTCTTTGTCTCTATTTCACTGACTGTGTAGTTTTCAAATGATGCAGTCACGACCATTTTGACTGTTGTGGACAGAGAGAAACTGGAAGCTTGCCTGCCAGGCCCAGCTTCACTCAGCTAGTGCCAAAGTGAGTCAAATGGGAGCTTTGGGTTGGGTCATTTCCATCCAGAGTAAAAGAGACATACTGGAGAGTAAAGCTTGCTGCTGTTGTTATTTACATTCTGGCTGTTATTGTTATTTTAATCGAGTGAGATTATGTTGCAGATAGAAGGTTAATTTTGCCAGAGCTAAAAGGAGTGAGGTCATTCTATGAGCCCTTGGGTATAATGTCATCTCTAAACAGAAGACGCTGGTGCCTAAGAGTCAACTTCAGAGGCTTAGAAATAGGAGGAACTGGTATATAAACACTGCACTCTGAGAAAACATAATTGTGACTAAAGCATCCAATTCAGAGTAAAATGTGGACACCAACTCCGCTTTGTCCTGGGTTGCAAAATAGCTTCGGCCTATTCCATTGGCTAATCTGGGGCAAGAATTCATAGGAAAGAGGGGAAATATGTAGTAAAGTCTTATGTATATTTTCATCCATTCAAATATACGATGCATGCGTGCATGCTAAGTCACTTCAGTCATGTCTGTCTCTGCAACCCTATGAAGAGTAGCCCACCAGGCTCCTCTGTCCATGGGATGCTCCAAGCAAGAATACTGGAGTGGGCTGCCATGCCCTCCTCCAGGGGATCTTCTTGACCCAGGGGATTAAACCCATGTCTCCTGCATCTCCTGCATTTGTAGGCAGATTCTTTATCACCAGTGCCACCTGGAAAGCCCTCAACTATGTTATATTAACATATTAAATAAAAATATCAAATGTATTACCATAATGCTACAGTACTTTATATTCATAAATAATATGATAATGTTAATATACTTAGTAAACAAATATGGATGAAAATGGTTGGGATTACATTGGCAAGTGAATAATTCAGAACTTACTCTATCATTTATACCATAACTCATTCATAGAATGTGAACTACACTGGCATTCCTCACCTACTTAGGTCACCTAGTAACAAAAATCCAACAATTTTTTAAAAAACAAAGAAAACTGGGTTATTAATATATGTACATGATTCATCTACTAGCATTAACAGCCTCTGAGGGAGTTGCTATGTTCTATAACATAGTATAGCAGTTGACTCATAAGTAATCAAGAAAAATTTGAATTTCTACTTTATTTAAGCACAAGAATACTCGAGTGGGTTACCATTTTCTTCTCCAGGATTTAAGCACATATAAGATATTAAAAGGGCTTCCCTAGTGGCTCAGAAGGTAAAGAGTCTGCCTGCACTGTGTGAGACCCAGGTTCAATCCCTGGGCCAGGAAGATCCCCTGGAGAAGGAAATGGCAAACCACTCCAGTATTCTTTCCTGGAAAATCCCATGGACAGAGGAGCCTGGCAGGCTACAGCCCATGGGGTCACAAAGAGTCTGACACGACTGAGCAACTTCACTTTCACACTTTCACTTTTGGGCTTCCCTGGTGACTCAGCTGGTAAAGAATCTGCCTGCAATGCAGGAGACCTGGATTCAATCCCTTATCCCTTGGCTGGGAGACCCCTGAGAGGGAGGCTGGCCTCTCCAGTATTCTGGCCTAGAAGAATTTCATA
>NW_017191281.1:0-10854 GCF_001704415.2 Capra hircus
GAGCAACTACATGGGGACTGGCCTTTCCTGAGGAAAACCAGAGCGGGTCCCTGAGGTCCCCGTCGTAAGTCAAGAGCACCTGCCGCAACTCGAGAAAATCCAGGAGGTTCTCCCCTCCAGGCGAGATGAGGCCCATTTCCACTGAGGCGTCTCGAGGCTATTAACACCTAACCTCTGGAACTTCCAAAAGGGTCCTTCACACCTTGCTGCAACTCAAGAAGTTCCCCGACATACCCGTCTCCACTCGAGAGGAAGCACGAGAGTCCCGCCACATCCAGAAGAGCCCCGTTTCCGCCTCTAGCTCGAGAGGAGGGATCCTTTCCCTGCGTGGTCGGAAAGAATTCCCGGCGTTCCCGTCCATCTCAAGAGGAGGCGCTCTCCACAGGAAAGGCGAGAGGAACTCCAGGGTCGTGCCACCATTTCCAGAGTCCCCAGATGTCTCGTCCATTCCAGGGAAACCTGTTTTCCCTGCACTGCCTCGACTTTCAAGCCGAGGATCGACATCGACACACACCACGGTGGCACGTGAACAGCCCTTAGGGAAAGCCTCGAGGGAAAGGCACAGATTCCTTGACCCATGCGAAGAGAAGCGTGACACTGCTGCTACAGCTCGGGAGGAAAGCGTACGTGCAGGCGCCCACTCGGGACGAGGACACACTCCCTGGGGAGACTCCAGAAGTACCCAAGATCCATTTCAGCACTGGAGAGGAATCCTCAGGTTCCGGCACCGACTCCACACAAGGTCTTAGGCCCCCGGTATCGAAGGGAGAGGAATCCCGAGAGGCCCCCGAGCAACTCGCATGGGTACTGGCCTTTCCTGGGGCCACCAGAGCGGGTCCCTGTGTTCCCCGTCCTAAGTCCAGAGCACCTGCCGCAACTTGAGAAAATCCAGGAGGTTCTCCGTTCCAGGCGAGATGAGGCCCATTTCCGCTGAGCTGTTTCAAGGCTAATCACACCTAACCTCTGGAACTTACAAAGGGTCCTTCACACCCTTCCTGCAACTCAAGAAGTTCCCGGACATACCCGTCTCCACTCGAGAGGAAGCTATGAGCGTCCCGCCCACGTCCAGAGGAGCACCGTTACCGCCTCCTAGCTCGAGAGGAGGGATCCTTTCCCTGCAGGGTCGGGAAGAATTCCTGGCGTTCCGTGGCATCTCAAGAGGCAGCGCTCTCCACATGAAAGGCGAGAGGGAATCAAGGGTCGTGGCACCATTCCCAGAGTCCCCCAGATGTCTCAGTCCATTTCAGGGAAACCTGTTTTCCCTGCACTGCCTGGACGTTCAAGCCGAGGATCGACTCACACCACGGTGGCACGTGGGACAGCCCTGTGGGAAAGCCTCGTGGAAAGCCTCGTGGGAAAGCCTCGAGGGAAAACCTCGAGGGAAAGCCACAGATCCCTTGATCCACGCGAAGGGAAGCGTGACAGTGCTGCTACAGCTCGGGAGGAAAGCGTACGTGCACGCCCCCACTCGAGACGAGGACTGACTCCCCTGGGGAGACTCCAGAAGTACCCAGGATCCATGTCAGCACTGGAGAGGAATCCTCAGGTTCCGGCACCGACTCCACACAAGGTCTTAGACCCCGGCATCGTAGGGAGAGGAATCCCGAGAGGCCCCAGAGCAACGCACATGGGGACTGGCCTTTCCTGAGGCCACCAGATCGGGTCCCTGAGGTCCCCATCGTAAGTCGAGAGCACCTGCCGCAACTCCAGAAAATCCAGGAGGTTTCTCCCTCCAGGCGAGATGAGGCCCATTTCCGCTGAGGCAACTAGGGTGTAATCACACTTAAACTCTGGAACTTCCAAAGGGTCCTTCACACCCTTGCTGCAAATCAAGAAGTTCCCCGACATACCCGTCTCCACTCTAGAGGAATCGGAGAGTCGCATCCATATCCAGAGTGGCCCCGTTTCCGCCTGCTAGCTCGAGAGGAGGGGATCCTTTCCCTGCGTGGTCGAGAAAGAATTCCTAGCGTTCCCGTCGCATCTCAAGAGGAGGCGCTCTCCACAGGAAAGGCGAGAAGAACTCCAGGATCAGGCCCATTCCCAGAGTCCCCCAGATGTCTCAGTCCATTCCAGGGAAACCTGTTTTCCCAGCACTGCCTCGACTGTCAAGCCGAGGATCGACTCACTCCACGGTGGCACGTGGGACAGCCCTGTGGGAAAGCCTCGTGGGAAAGCCTCGTGGGAAAGCCTCCAGGGAAAGCCCCTGATCCCTAGATCCACGCGAATGGAAGCGTGACACTGCTGCTAGAGCTCGGGAGGAAAGCGCACGTGCATGCCCCCACTCGAGACGAGGACTGATTCCCCCTGGGGAGACTCCAGAAGTACGCCAATATCCATGTCTGCACTGGAGAGAAATCCTCAGGTTCCGGCACCGACTCCACACAAGGTCTTAGGCCCTGGCATCGATGGGAGAGGAATCCCGAGAGGCCCCTGAGAAACTCGCATGGGGACTGGCCTTTCCTGAGGAAACCAGTGCGGGTCCCTGAGGTCCCCGTCGTAAGTCGAGAGCACCTGCCGCAACTCGAGAAAATCCAGGAGGTTCTCCCCTCCAGGCGAGGTGAGGCCCATTTCCCCTGAGGCGTCTCGAGGCTATTAACACCTAACCTCTGGAACTTTCAAAGGGTCCTTCACACCCTTGCTGCAACTCAAGAAGTTCCCCGACATACCCGTCTCCACTCGAGAGGAAGCACGAGAGTCCCGCCCACATCCAGAGGAGCCCCGTTTCCGCCTCCTAGCTCGAGAGGAGGGATCCTTTCCCTGCGTGCTCTGGAAAGAATTCCCGGCGTTCCTGTCCCATCTCAAGAAGAGGCGCTCTCCACAGGAAAGGGAGAGGAACTCCAGGGTCCTGCCACCATTCCCACAGTCCCCCAGATGTCTCCGTCCATTCCAGGGAAACCTGTTTTCCCTGCACTGCGTCGACTTTCAAGCCGAGGATCGACTCACACCACGGTGGCATGTGGGACCGCCCTGTGGGAAAGCCTCGTGGGAAAGCCTCGTGGGAAAGCATCGTGGGAAAGCCTCGAGGGAAAGCCACAGATCCCTTGATCCACGCGAATGGAAGCGCGACACTGCGGGCGGCTACAGCTCGAGAGGAAAGCACACGTGCATGCCCCCACTCGAGTCGAGGACTGACTCCAATGGGGAGACTCCAGAAGTACCCCAAGATCCACGTAAGCACTGGAGAGGAATCCTCAGGTACCGGCACCCACTCCACACAATATCTTAGGCCCCAGCTTCGACGGGAGAGGAGAGGTCCCCTGGCACTCGCATAGGGACTGGCCTTTCCTGAGGCCACCAGAGCGGGTCCCTGGGGTCCCCGTCGTAAGTCGAGAGCACCTGCTGCAACTGGAGAACATTCAGGACGTTCTCCCCTCCAGGCGATATGAGGACCATTTCCGCTGAGGTGTCTCGAGGCTAATCACACCTAACCTCTGGAATTTCCAAAGGGTCCTTCACACCCTTGCTGGCAACTCAAGAAGTTCCCGGACATACCCGTCTCCACTCGAGAGGAAACACGAAGTCCCACACACATCGACAGTAGCCCGTTTCCGCCTCCTACCTCGAGAGGAGGGATCCTTTCCCTGCGTGGTCGGAAAGAATTCCCGGCGTTTCCGTGGCATCTCAAGAGGAGGCGCTCTCCAGAGGAAAGGTGAGACGAACTCCAGGGTCTTGCCACCATTCCCAGAGTCCACCAGATGTCTCCGTCCATTCCAGGGAAACCTCTTTTCCCTGCACTGCCTCGACTTTCAAGCCGAGGATCGACTCACACCACGGTGACACGAGGGAGAGCCCTGTGGAAAGCCTCGTGGGAAAGCCTCGTGGGAAAGCCTCGTTGGAAAGCCTCAAGGGAAATCTACAGATCCTTGATCCATGCGAATGGAAGCGCGACACTGCTGCTACAGCTCGGGAGGAAAGCGAACGTGCATGCCCCCACTCGAGACGAGGACTGACTCCCCTGGGAAGACTCCAGAAATATCCCAAGATTCATGTCAGCACTGGAGAGGAATCCTCACGTTCCGGCAATGACCCACACAAGGTCTTAGGCCCCAGCATCGACGGAGGGGAATCCCGACAGGCGCCCGAGCAACTCGCATGAGGACTGCCTTTCCTGAGGCCACCAGAGCGGGTCCCTGAGGTCCCCGTCGTAAGTCGAGAGCACCTGCCGCAACTCGAGAACATCCAGGAGGTTCTCCCTGCAGGCGAGATGAGGCCAATTTCTGCTGAGGCGTCTCAGGCTAATCACACCTAAACTCTGGAACTTACAAAGGGTCCTTCACACCCTTGCTGCAACTCAAGAAGTTCCCCGACATACCCGTCTCCACTCGAGAGAAGCACAAGAGTCCCGCCCACATACAGAGGAGCCCCGTTTCCATCTCCTAGCTCGATAGGAGGGATCCTTTCCCTGCGTGCTCGGGAAATAATTCCAGGCGTTCCCGTCGCATCTCAAGAGCAGACGCTCTCCACAGGAAAGGCGAGAGGAACTCCAGGGTCGTGCCACCATTCCCAGAGTCCCCCAGATGTCTCAGTCCATTCCAGGGAAACCTGTTTTCCCTACACTGCCTTGACTTTCAAGCCGAGGATCGACTCACACACACGGTGGCACGTGGGACAGCCCTGTGGACCCTCCTGGGAAAAAGCCTCCTGGGAAAGCCTCGAGGAAAAGCCACAGATCCTTGATCCACGCGAATGGAACCGCGACACTGCTGCTACAGCTCGGGAGGAAAGCGCATGTGCATGCCGCCCCCACTCGAGACGAGGACTGATTCCCCTGGGGAGACTCCAGAAGTACGCCAATATCCATGTCTGCACTGGAGAGGAATCCTCAGCTTCCGGCACCGACTCCACACAAGGTCTTAGGCCCTGGCATCGATGGGAGGAGGATCCCGAGAGGCCCCGAGCAACTCGCATGGGGACTGGCCTTTCCTGAGGAAACCAGAGCGGGTCCCTGAGGTCCCCGTTGTAAGTCAAGAGCACCTGCCGCAACTCGAGAAAATCCAGGAGGTTCTCCCCTCCAGGCGAGATGAGGCCGATTTCTCCTGAGGCGTCTCGAGGCTATTAACACCTAACCTCTGGAACTTCCAAAGGGTCCTTCACACCCTTGCTGCAACTCAAGAAGTTCCCCGACATACCCGTCTCCACTCGAGAGGAAGCACGAGAGTACCGCCCACATCCAGAAGAGCCCCGTTTCCGCCTCCTAGCTGGAGAGGAGGTATCATTTCATTTCGTGTCGGCAAAGAATTCCCGGCGTTCCCGTCGCATCTCAAGAGGAGGCGCTCTCCACACAGGAAAGGCGAGAGGAACTCCAGCGTCGTGCCACCATTTCCAGAGTCCCCAAGATGTCTCAGTCCATTCCAGGGAAAACTGTTTTCCCTGCACTGCCTCGACTTTCAAGCCGAGGATCGACATCGACACACACCACGGTGGCACGTGGAACAGCCCTTTGGGAAAGCCTCGAGGGAAAGGCACAGATTCCTTGACCCATGCGAAGAGAAGCGTGACACTGCTGCTACAGCTCGGGAGGAAAGCGTACGTGCAGGCGCCCACTCGGGGCGAGGACACACTCCCCTGGGGAGACTCCAGAAGTACCCCAAGATCCATTTCAGCACTGGAGAGGAATCCTCAGGTTCCGGCACCGACTCCACACAAGGTCTTAGGCCCCAGTATCGAAGGGAGAGGAATCCCCAGAGGCCCCCGAGCAACTCGCATGGGTACTGGCCTTTCCTGGGGCCACCAGAGCGGGTCCCTGTGTTCCCCGTCCTAAGTCCAGAGCACCTGCCGCAACTTGAGAAAATCCAGGAGGTTCTCCGTTCCAGGCGAGATGAGGCCCATTTCCGCTGAGCTGTTTCAAGGCTAATCACACCTAACCTCTGGAACTTACAAAGGGTCCTTCACACCCTTCCTGCAACTCAAGAAGTTCCCGGACATACCCGTCTCCACTCGAGAGGAAGCACGAGCGTCCCGCCCACGTCCAGAGGAGCCCCGTTACCGCCTCCTAGCTCGAGAGGAGTGATCCTTTCCCTGCAGGGTCGGGAAGAATTCCTGGCGTTCCCGTGGCATCTCAAGAGGCAGCGCTCTCCACATGAAAGGCGAGAGGGAATCAAGGGTCGTGGCACCATTCCCAGAGTCCCCCAGATGTCTCAGTCCATTCCAGGGAAACCTGTTTTCCCTGCACTGCCTGGACGTTCAAGCCGAGGATCGACTCACACCACGGTGGCACGTGGGACAGCCCTGTGGGAAAGCCTCGTGGGAAAGCCTCGTGGTAAAGCCTCGAGGGAAAACCTCGAGGGAAAGCCACAGATCCCTTGATCCACGCGAAGGGAAGCGTGACAGTGCTGCTACAGCTCGGGAGGAAAGCGCACGTGCACGCCCCCACTCGAGACGAGGACTGACTCCCCTGGGGAGACTCCAGAAGTACACCAGGATCCATGTCAGCACTGGGGAGGAATCCTCAGGTTCCGGCACCGACTCCACACAAGGTCTTAGACCCCGGCATCGTCGGGAGAGGAATCCCGAGAGGCCCCAGAGCAACGCACATGGGGACTGGCCTTTCCTGAGGCCACCAGAGCGGGTCCCTGAAGTCCCAATCGTAAGTCGAGAGCACCTGCCGCAACTCCAGAAAATCCAGGAGGTTCTCCCCTCCAGGCGAGATGAGGCCCATTTCCGCTGAGGCAACTAGGGGTAATCACACTTAAACTCTGGAACTTCCAAAGGGTCCTTCACACCCTTGCTGCAAATCAAGAAGTTCCCCGACATACCCGTCTCCACTCTAGAGGAATCGGAGAGTCGCATCCATATCCAGAGTGGCCCCGTTTCCGCCTGCTAGCTCGAGAGGAGGGATCCTTTCCCTGTGTGGTCGAGAAAGAATTCCTAGCGTTCCCGTCGCATCTCAAGAGGAGGCGCTCTCCACAGGAAAGGCGAGAAGAACGCCAGGATCAGGCCCCATTCCCAGAGTCCCCCAGATGTCTCAGTCCATTCCAGGGAAACCTGTTTTCCCAGCACTGCCTCGACTGTCAAGCCGAGGATCGACTCACTCCACGGTGGCACGTGGGACAGCCCTGTGGGAAAGCCTCGTGGAAAGCCTCGTGGGAAAGCCTCCAGGGAAAGCCCCTGATCCCTAGATCCACGCGAATGGAAGCGTGACACTGCTGCTACAGATCTGGAGGAAAGCGCACGTGCATGCCCTCACTCGAGACGAGGACTGATTCCCCTGGGGAGACTCCAGAAGTACGCCAATATCCATGTCTGCACTGGAGAGAAATCCTCAGGTTCCGGCACCGACTCCACACAAGGTCTTAGGCCCTGGCATCGATGGGAGAGGAATCCCGAGAGGCCCCCGAGCAACTCGCATGGGGACTGGCCTTTCCTGAGGAAACCAGAGCGGGTCCCTGAGGTCCCCGTCGTAAGTCAAGAGCACCTGCCGCAACTCGAGAAAATCCAGGAGGTTCTCCCCTCCAGGCGACATGAGGCCCATTTCCGCTGAGGTATCTCGAGGCTAATCACACCTTACCTCTGGAACTTCCAAAGGGTCCTTCACACCCTTGCTGCAACTCAAGAAGTTCCCCGACATACCCGTCTCCACTCGAGAGAAAGCACGAGAGTCCCGCCCACATCCAGAGGCGCCCCGTTTCCGCCTCCTAGCTCGAGAGGAGGGATCCTTTCCCTGCGTGCTCTGGAAAGAATTCCCGGCGTTCCCGTCCCATCTCAAGAGGAGGCGCTCTCCACAGGAAAGGGAGAGGAACTCCAGGGTCCTGCCACCATTCCCAGAGTCCCCCAGATGTCTCAGTCCATTCCAGGGAAACCTGTATTCCCTGCACTGCCTCGACTTTCAAGTCGAGGATCGACTCACACCACAGTGGCACGTGGTACAGCCCTGTGGGAAAGCCTCGTGGTAAAGCCTCGAGGGAAAGCCACAGATCCCTTGATCCATGCGAAGGGAAGCGGGACACTGCTGCTACCGCTCCGGAGGAAAGCGCACGTGCATGGCCCCACTCGAGACGAGTACTGACACCCCTGGGGTGACTCCAGAAGTACCCCAAGATCCATGTCAGAAGTGGAGAGGAATCCTCAGGTTCCGGCACCGACTCCAACCAAGGTCTTAGGCCCCTGCATCGACGGGAGAGGAATCCCGAGAGGCCCCAGAGCAACTCGCATGGGGACTGGCCTTTCCTGAGGCCACCAGCAGGTCCCTGAGGTCCCCATCGTAAGTTGAGAGCACCTGCCGCAACTCCAGAAAATCCAGGAGGTTCTCCCCTCCAGGTGAGATGAGGCCCATTTCCGCTGAGGCAACTAGGGGTAATCACACTTAAACTCTGGAACTTCCAAAGGGTCCTTCACACCCTTGCTGCAACTCAAGAAGTTCCCCGACATACCCGTCTCCACTCTAGCAGAATCGGAGAGTCCCGTCCATATCCAGAGTGGCCCCGTTTCCGCCTGCTAGCTCGAGAGGAGGGATCCTTTCCCTGCGTGGTCGAGAAAGAATTCCTAGCGTTCCCGTCGCGCATTTCAAGAGGAGGCGCTCTCCACAGGAAAGGCGAAAAGAACTCCAGGATCAGGCCCCATTCCCAGAGTCCCCCAGATGTCTCAGTCCATTCCAGGGAAACCTATTTTCCCAGCACTGCCTCGACTGTCAAGCCGAGGATCGACTCACTCCACAGTGGCACGTGGGACAGCCCTGTGGGAAAGACTCGTGGAAAGCCTCCTGGGAAAGCCTCGAGGAAAGCCCCTGATCCCTAGATCCACGCGAAGGGAAGCGTGACACTGCTGCTACAGCTCTGGAGGAAAGCGCACGTGCATGCCCCTACTCGAGACGAGGACTGATTCCCCTGGGGAGACTCCAGAAGTACGCCAATATCCATGTCTGCACTGGAGAGGAATCCTTAGCTTCCGGCACCGACTCCACACAAGGTCTTAGGCCCTGGCATCGATGGGAGAGTCCGAGAGGCCCCCCGAGCAACTAGCATGGGGACTGGCCTTTCCTGAGGAAACCAGAGCGGGTCCCTGAGGTCCCCGTCGTAAGTCAAGAGCACCTGCCGCAACTCGAGAAAATCCAGGAGGTTCTCCCCTCCAGGCGAGATGAGGCCCATTTCCACTGAGGCGTCTCGAGGCTATTAACACCTAACCTCTGGAACTTCCAAAGGGTCCTTCACACCCTTGCTGCAACTCAAGAAGTTCCCCGACATACCCAACTCCACTCGAGAGGAAGCACGAGAGTCCCGCCCACATCCAGAGGAGCCCCGTTTCCGCCTCTAGCTCGAGAGGAGGGATCCTTTCCCTGCGTGCTCTGGAAAGAATTCCGGGCGTTCCCGTCCCATCTCAAGAGGAGGCGCTCTCCACAGGAAAGGGAGAGGAACTCCAGGGTCCTGCCACATTCCCACAGTCCCCCAGATGTCTCCGTCCATTCCAGGGAAACCTGTTTCCCTGCACTGCCTCGACTTTCAAGCCGAGGATCGACTCACACCACGGTGGCACGTGGACCGCCCTGTGGGAAAGCCTCGTGGGAAAGCCTCGAGCAGAAAGCCACAGATCCCTTGATGCGAATGAAGCGTGACACTGCTGCTACAGCTCGAGGGAAAAACGCACACGTGCATGCCCCCACTCGAGTCGAGGACTGACTCCCCTGGGGAGACTCCAGAAGTACCCCCCAAGATCCATTAAGCACTGGAGAGGAATCCTCAGGTACCGGCACCGACTCCACACAATATCTTAGGCCCCAGCTTCGACGGGAGAGGAATCCCGAGAGGCCCCTGCAACTCGCATAGGTACTGGCCTTTCCTGAGGCCACCAGAGCGGGTCCCTGAGGTCCCCGTCGTAAGTCGAGAGCACCTGCCGCAACTCGAGAAATCCAGGAGTTCTCCGTTCCAGGCGAGATGAGGCCCATTTCCGCTGAGGTGTTTCGAGGCTAATCACACCTAACCTCTGGAATTTCCAAAGGGTCCTTCACACCCTTGCCTGCAACTCAAGAAGTTCCCCGACATACCCGTCTCCACTCGAGAGGAAGCACGAAGCCCCACCCACATCGACAGTAGCCCCGTTTCCGCCTCCTAGCTCGAGAGGAGGGATCCTTTCCCTGCGTGCTCGGAAGAATTCCGGCGTTCCGTGGCATCTCAAGAGGAGCGCTCTCCACAGGAAAGGTGAGAGAACTCCAGGGTCGTGCCACCATTCCCAGAGTTCCCCAGATGTCTCAGTCCATTCCAGGGAAACCTCTTTTTCCCTGCACTGCCTCGACTTTCAAGCCGAGGATCGACTCACACCACGGTGACACGAGGACAGCCCTGTGGGAAAGCCTCGTGGGAAAGCCTCGTGGGAAAAGCCTCGAGGAAAAGCACCTGATCCCTAATCCCACGTGAAGGGAAGCGTGACACTGCTGCTACAGCTCTGGAGGAAAGCGCACGTGCATGCCCCACTCGAGACGAGGACTGATTCCCTGGGGAGACTCCAGAAGTACGCCAATATCCATGTCAGCACTGGAGAGGAATCCTCAGGTTCCGGCACCGACTCCACACAAGGTCTTAGGCCCTGGCAATCGATGGAGAGGAATCCCGACAGGCGGCCCGAGCAACTCGCATGAGGACTGGCCTTTCCTGAGGCCACCAGAGCGGGTCCCTGAGGTCCCCGTCGTAAGTCGAGAGCACCTGCCGCAACTCGAGAAAATCCAGGAGGTTCTCCCCTGCAGGCGAGATGAGGCCAATTTCGCTGAGGCGTCTCGAGGCTAATCACACCTAAACTCTGGAACTTCCAAAGGGTCCTTCACACCCTTGCTGCAACTCAAGAAGTTCCCCGACATACCCGTCTCCCACTCGAGAGGAAGCACAAGAGTCCGCCCACATACAGAGGAGCCCGTTTCCATCTCCTAGC
>NW_017191282.1:0-10853 GCF_001704415.2 Capra hircus
TCCACTCGAGAGGAAGCACGAGTCCCGCCCACATAAAGAGGAGCCCCGTTTCCGCCTCCTAGCTCGAGAGGAGGGATCCTTTCCCTGCGTGGTCGGAAAGAATTCCCTAGCGTTCCCGTCTCATCTCAAGAGGAGGCGCTCTCCACAGGAAAAGGCGAGAGGAACTCCATATCAGGCCCCATTCCCAGAGTCCCCCAGATGTCTCAGTCCATTCCAGGGAAACCTGTTTTCCCTGCACTGACTCGACTTTCAAGCCGAGGATCGACTCACGCCCGCGTGGCACGTTGGACAGCCCTGTGGGAAAGCCTCGGGGAAAGCCTCGAGGGAAAGCCACAGATCCTTAATCCACGCGAAGGGAAGGCGTGACACTGCTGCTACAGCTCGGGAGGAAAGCGCACGTGCATGCCCCCACTCGAGACGAGGACTGACTCCCTGGGGATTCTCCAGAAGTACCCAAGATCCATGTTGCACTGGGAGAGGAATCCTCAGGTTCCGGCCCTGACTCCACACAAGGTCTTAGGCCCCGCATTGACGGGAGAGGAATCCCGAGAGGCCCCGAGCAACTCGCATGGGACGGGGCCTTTCCTGAGGCCACCAGAGCGGTCCCTGAGGTCCCCGTCGTAAGTCGAGAGCACCTGCCGCACTCGAGAAAAATCCAGGAGGTTCTCCCCTCCAGGCGAGATGAGGCCCATTTCCGCTGAGGCAACTCGGGTAATCACACTAACCTCTGGAACTTCCAAAGGGGTCCTTCACACCCTTGCTGCAACTCAAGAAGTTCCCCGAAATACCCGTCTCCACTCAAGAGGAATCGAGAGTCCCGCCACATCCAGAGGAGCCCCGTTTCCGCCTACTAGCTAGAGAGGAGGGATCCTTTCCCTGCGTGGTCGGGAAAGAATTCCCGGGCGTTCCGTCGCATCTCAAGAGGAGGCGCTCTCCACAGGAAAGGCGAGAGGAACTCCAGGGTCGTGCCACCATTCCAGAGTCCCCCAGATGTCTCAGTCCATTCCAGGGAAAACTGTTTTCCCTGCACTGCCTCGACTTTCAAGCCGAGGATCGACTCACACCACCGGCACGTGGGAAAGCCCTGTGGGAAAGCCTCGTGGGAAAGCCTCTCTAGATGGAAAGCCACAGATCCCTTGATCCACGAAGGGAAGCGTGACACTGCTGCTACAGCTCGGGAGGAAAGCGCACGTGCATGCCCCCACTCGAGACGAGGACTGACGCCCTGGGGAGACTCCAGAAGTACCCCAAGATCCATGTCAGCACTGGAGAGGAATCCTCAGGTTCCGGCACTGACTCCACACAAGGTCTTAGGCCCCGGCATCGACGGGAGAGGAATCCCGAGAGCCCCCGAGCAACTCGCATGGGGACTGGCCTTTCCTGAGGCCACCAGAGGGGTCCCTGAGAGGTCCCCGTCGTAAGTCGAGAGCACCTGCCCCAACTCGAGAAAATCCAGGAGGTTCTCCCCTCCAGGCGAGATGGCCCATTTCCGCTGAGTATCTCGAGGCTAATCACACCTTACCTCTGGAACTTCCAAAGGGTCCTTCACACCCTTGCTGCAACTCAAGAAGTTCCCGACATACCCGTCTCCACTCGAGAGGAAGCAGGAAAGTGCCGCCCACATCAGAGGAGCCCCGTTTCCGCCTCCTAAACACGAGAGGGATCCTTTCCCTGCGTGGTGGGGAAGAATTCGCGGCGTTCCCGTCGCATCTCAAGAGGACGCTCTCCAAGGAAAAGCGAGAGGAACTCCAGGTTCGTGCCACCATTCCAGAGTCCCCAGATGTCTCAGTCCATTCCAGGGAACCTGGTTTCCCTGCACTGCCTCGACTTTCAAGCGAGGATCGACTCACACCACGGGCACGTGGGAAAGCCACTGTGGGAAAGCCTCTGGGAAAGCCTCATGAAAGTCTAGAGGAAAGCCACAGATCCCTTGATCACGAAAAGGGAAGCGTGACACTGCTGCTACAGCTCGGGAGGAAAGCGCACGTGCATGCCCCCACTCCAGACGAGGACTTACGCCTCTGGGGGAGACTACAGAAGTCCCCGGAGATCCATGTCGGCACTGAGAGGAATCCTCAGGTTCCGGCACTGACTCCACACAAGGTCTTTAGGCCCCGGCATCGACGGAGAGGAATCCCGAGAGGCCCCCGAGCAACTCGCATGGGGACTGGCCTTTCCTGAGGCCACCAGAGTGGGTCCCTAAGGTCCCCATCGTAAGTCGAGAGCACCTGCCGCAACTCGAGAAAATCCAGGAGGTTCTCCCCTCCAGGCGACATGAGGCCCATTTCCGCTGAGGTATCTCGAGGCTAATCACACCTTACCTCTGGAACTTCCAAAGGGTCCTTCACACCCTTGCTGCAACTCAAGAAGTACCCCGACATACCCTTCTCCACTCGAGAGGAAGCAGGAAAGTGCCGCCCACATCAAGAGGAGCCACGTTTCCGCCTCCTAGCTCGAGAGGTTTGATCCTTTCCCTGCGTGGTGGGGAAAGAATTCGCGGCGTTCCCGTCGCATCTCAAGAGGAGGCGCTCTCCAGAGGAAAAGCGAGAGGAAGTCCAGGTTCGTGCCACCATTGCCAGAGTCCCCCAGATGTCTCAGTCCATTCCAGGGAACCTGGTTTCCCTGCACTGCCTCGACTTACAAGCCGAGGATCGACTCAACCACAGTGCACGTGGGGCAGCCCTGTGGGAAAGCCTCGTGGGAAAGCCTCGATGGAAATCCACAGATCCCTTGATCCACGCGAAGGGAAGCGTGACACTGCTGCTAAAGCTCGGGAGGAAAGCGCACGTGCATGGCCCCACTCGAGACGAGGACTGACACCCCTGGGGAGACTCCAGAAGTACCCCAAGATCCATGTCAGCACTGGGGAGGAATCCTCAGGTTCTGGCACCGACTTCACACAAGGTCTTAGGCCCCTGCATTCACGTGAGAGGAATCCCGAGAGGCCCCAGAACAACTTGCATGGGGACTGATCTGTCCTGAGGCCACCACAGTGGGTCCCTGCGGTCCCTGTCGTAAGTCGAGAGCACCTGCTGCAACTCGAGAAAATCCAGGAGGTTCTCCTCTCCAGGCGAGCTGATTCCCATTTCCGCTGAGGTATCTCGAGGCTAATCACACCTTACCTCTGGAACTTCCAAAGAGTCCTTCACACCCTTACTGCAACTCAAGAAGTACCCCGACATACCCGTCTCCACTCGAGAGGAAGCACGAGAGTCCCGCCCACATCCAGAGGAGCCCCGTTTCCGCCTCCTAGCTCCAGAGCAGGGATCCTTTCCCTCCGTGTTCGGGATAGAATTCCCGGTGTTCCCGTCACATCTCAAGAGGAGGCGGGCTCCACAGGAAAGGCGAGAGGAACTCCACGGTCGAGCCACCATTCCCAGAATCCTCTGGAAGTCTCAGTCCATTCCAGGGAAACCTGTTTTCCCTGCACTGCGTCGACTTTCAAGCCGAGGATCGAATCACACCACGGTGGCACGTGGGACAGCCCTGTGGGAAAGCCTCGTGGGGAAGCCTTGAGGGAAAGACACAGATCCCTTGATCCACGCGAAGGGAAGCGCGACACTGCTGCTACAGCTCGGGAGGAAAGCGCACGTGCATGCCCCGACTCGAGACGAGGACTGACTGCCCTGGGAAGACTCCAGAAGTACCCTAAGATCCATGTCTGCACTGGAGAGAAAACCTCAGGTTCCGGCACTGAGTCCACAGAAGGTCTTAGGCCCCAGCATGGACGGGAGAAGAATCCCGAGAGGCCCTCGAGCAACTCGCATGGGGACTGGCCTTTCCTGAGTCCACGAGAGCGGGTCCCTGAAGTCCCCATCGTAAGTCGAGAGCACCTGCCGCAACTCGAGAAAATCCAGGAGGTTCTCCCCTCCAGGCTCGATGAGGACTATTTCCGCTGAGGCAACTAGAGTCTAATCACACCTAAACTCTGGAACTTCCAAAGGGTCCTTCACACCCTTGCTGCAACTCAAGAAGTTCCCCAGAGATACCCATCTCCACTCGAGAGGAAGCAAGAGAGTCCCGACCACATCCAGAGGAGCCCCGTTTCCACCTCCTAGCTCGAGAGGAGGGATCCTTTCCCTGCGTGCTCGGGAAAAAATTTCCTGGTGTTCCCGTCGCATCTCAAGAGGAGGCGCTCTCCACAGGAAAGGCGAGAGGAACTCCAGGGTCGTGCCACCATTCCCAGAGTCCCCTAGATATCTCAGTCCATTCCAGGGAAACCTGTATTCCCTGCACTGCCTCGACTTTCAAGCCGAGGATCGACTCAAACCACGGTGGCACGTGGGACAGCCCTGTGGGAAACCCTCGTGGGAAAGCCTCGTGGGAAAGCCTCAAGGGAATGCGACAGATCCCTGTTTCCACGCGAAGGGAAGCGTTACACTGCTGCTACAGCTCGGGAGGAAAGTGCACTTGCATGCCCAACACGAGACGAGGACTGACTCCCTGGGGAGACTCCAGAAGTACCCCAAGATCCATGTCAGCACTGGAGAGGAATCCTCAGATTCCGGCACCGACTCCACTCAAGGTCTTAGGCCCCCAGCATCGTCGGGAGAGGAATCCCGAGAGGCCCCCAAGCAACTCACATGTGGACTGGCCTTTTCTGAGTCCACCAGAACAGGTCCCTGATGTCCCCGTGGTAAGTTTAGAGCACCTGCTGCAACTAGAGAAAATACAGGAGGTTCTCCCCTCCAGGCGAAATGAGGCCCATTTCCCCTGAGGGCATCTCGAAGCTAATCACACCTAACCTCTGAAACTTCCAAAGGGTCCTTCACACCCTTGCTGCAACTCAAGAAGTTCCCCGACGTACCCGTCTCCACTCGAGAAGAAGCACGAGAGTTCCACCCACATCCAGAGGAGTCCCGTTTGCCCCCTCTGAGCTCAAGAGGAGGGATTCTTTCCCTGCGTGGTTGGGAAAGAATTCCCGGCGTTCCCGTCGCATCTCAAGAGGAGGCGCTCTCCACAGGAAAGGCGAGAGGTACTCTAGGGTCGTGCCACATTCCCAGAGTCTCCCGGATGTCTCCGTCCATTCCAGGGAAACCTGTTTTCCCTGCAGTGCCTCAACATTCAAGCCGAGGATCGACTCACAACACGGTGTCTCGTGGGACAGCCCTGTGGGAAAGCCTCGTGGGAAAGCCTCGAGGGAAAGCCACAGATCCCTTGATCCATGCAAAGGGAAGCGCGACACTGCTGCTACAGCTCAGGAGGAAAGCGCACGTGCATGCTCCCAGTCGAGACGAGGACTGACTCCCCTGGGGAGACTCCAGAAGTACCCCAAGATCCATGTCTGCACTGCAGAGGAATCCTCAGGTTCCGGCACTGACTCCACACAAGGTCTTAGGCCCAGCATCGAGGGAGAGGAATCCCCAGAGGCCCTCGAGCAACTCGCATGGTGACTGGCCTTTCCTGAGGCCACGAGAGCGGGTCCCTGAAGTCCCCATCGTAAGTCGAGAGCACCTGCCGCAACTCGAGAAAATCCAGGAGGTTTTCCCTCCAGGCGCGATGAGGCCTATTTCCGCTGAGGCAACTAGAGGCTAATCACACCTAAACTCTGGAACTTCCAAAGGGTCCTTCACACCCTAGCTGCAACTCAAGAAGTTCCCCGATATACCCATCTCCACTCGAGAGGAAGCACGAGAG
This sequence comes from Capra hircus, assembly GCF_001704415.2. Lineage (NCBI taxonomy): Eukaryota > Metazoa > Chordata > Mammalia > Artiodactyla > Bovidae > Capra > Capra hircus. The sequence goes on from NW_017191282.1 coordinate 5,638, forward strand.
TCCCGCCCACATCCAGAGGAGGCCCGTTTCCGCCTCCTAGGTCGACAGGAGGGATCCTTTCCCTGCGTGGTCGGGAAAGATTTCCCGGCGTTCCCGTCGCATCTCAAGAGGAGGCGCTCTCCAAAGGAAAAGCGAGAGGAACTCCAGGGTCGTGCCACCATTCCCAGAGTCCCCCGGATGTCTCAGTCCATTCCAGGGAAACCTGTTTTCCCTGCACTGCCTCGACTTTCAAGCCGAGGATCGACTCACACAACGGTGCACGTGGGACAGCCCTGTGGGAAAGCCTCGTGTGAAAGCCTCGTGGGAAAGCCTCGAGGGAATGCCACAGATCCCTTTTTCCACGCGAAGGGATGCGTTACACTGCTGCTAAAGCTTGGGAGGAAAGTGCACTTGCATGCCCCACTCGAGACGAGGACTGACTCCCCTGGGGAGACTCCAGAATACCCCAAGATCCATGTCAGCACTGGAGAGGAATCCTCAGGTTCTGGCACCGACTCCACACAAGGTCTTAGGCCCTGGCATCGACGGGAGAGGAATCCCGAGTGGCCCCCGAGTAACTCGCAAGGAAATGGCCGTTCCCGAGGCCACCAGAGCGCGTCCCTGAGGTCCCCGTCATAAGTCTAGTGCACCTGCCACAACTCGAGAAAATCCAGGAGGTTCTACCTTCCAGGCGAGATGAGGCCCATTTCCGCTGAGGCGTCCTGAGGCTAATCACACCAGACCTCTGGAACTTGCAAAGGGTCCTTCACACCCTTGCTGCAACTCAAGAAGTTCCCCGATATACCCGTCTCCACTCGAGAGGAAGCACGAGAGTCCCGACCACATCCAGAGGAGCCCCGTTTCCACCTCCTAGCTCGAGAGGAGGGATCCTTTCCCTGCGTGCTCGGGAAAGAATTCCCGGCGTTCCCGTCGCATCTCAAGAGGAGGCGCTCTCCACAGGAATGGCGAGAGGAACTCCAGGGTCATGCCACCATTCCCAGAGTCCCCCAGATGTCTAAGTCCATTCCAGGGAAACCTGTTTTCCCTGCACTGCCTCGACTTTCAAGCCGAGGATCGACTCACACCACGGTGGCACGTGGGACAGCCCTGTAGGAAAGCCTCGTGGGAAACCCTCGGGGAAAGCCTCAAGGGAAAGCCACAGATCCCATGATCAACGCGAAGGGTAGCGTGACACTGCTGCTACAGCTCGCGAGGTAAGCGCACGTGCATTCCCCCACTCGAGACGAGGACTGACTCCCCTGGGGAGACTCCACAAGTACCCCCAGATCCATTTCACACTGGAGAGGAATCCTCAGGTTCCGGCATCGACTCCACACAAGGTCTTAGGCCCCGGCATCGACGGGAGAGGAATCCCGAGAGGCCCCCAAGCAACTCGAATGGGGACTGGCCTTTTCTGAGGCCAGCAGAGCGGGTCCCTGAGGTCCCCGTCGTAAGTCTAGAGCACCTGCTGCAACTCGAGAAAATCTAGGAGGTTCTGCCCTCCAGGCGAGATGAGGCCCATTTCCGCTGAGGTGTCTCGAGGCTTATCACACCTAACCTCTGAAACTTCCAAAGGGTTCTTCACACCCTTGCTGCAACTCAAGAAGTTCCCCGACATACCGGTCTCCACACAAGAAGAAGCATTAGAGTCCCGCACACATCCAGAGGAGCCCAGATTCCGCCTCCTGGCTTGAGACGAGGGATCCTTTCCCTGCGTGGTCGGGTAAGAATTCCCGGCGTTCCCGTCGCATCTCAAGAGGAGGCGCTCTCCACAGGAAAGGCGAGAGGAACTCCAGGGTCGTGCCACCATTCCCAGAGTCCCCCAGATGTCTCAGTCCATTCCAGGGAAACCTGTTTTCCCTGCACTGCATCGACTTTCAAGCCGAGGATCGACTCACACCACGGTGGCACGTGGGACAGCCCTGTGGGACAGCCCTGTGGGAAAGCCTCGAGGGAAAGCCAATGATCCCTTGATCCACTTGAAGGGAATCGTGACCACTGCTGCAACAGCTGGGGAGGAAAGCGCACGTGCATGCCCCCACTCGAGACAAGGACTGACTCCCCTGGGGAGACTCCAGAAGTACCCCAAGATCCATGTCAGCACTGGAGAGGAATCCTCAGGTTCCGGCACCGGCTCCACACTAGATCTTAGGCCCCGGCATCGACGGGAGAGGAATCCCGAGAGGCCCCCGAGCAACTCGCATGGGGACTGGCCTTTCCTGACGCCACCACAGCGGGTCCCTGAGGACCCCGTCGTAAGTCGAGAGCACCTGCCGCAACTCGAGAAAATCCAGGAGGTTCTCCCCTCCAGGCGAGATGAGGCCCATTTCCGCTGAGGCGTCTCGAGGTTAATCACACCTAACCTCTGGAACTTCCAAAGGGTCCTTCACACCCTTGCTGCAACTCAGGAAGTTCCCCCGATATACCCGACTCAACTCGAGAGGAAGCACGAGAGTCCCTCCCACATCCAGAGGAGCCCCGTTTCCGCCTCCTAGCTCGAGGGGAGGGATCCTTTCCCAGCGTGGTCGGGAAAGAATTCCCGGCGTTCCCGTTGCATCTCAAGAGGAGGCGATCTCCACAGGAAAGGTGAGAGGAACTCCAGGGTCGTGCCACCATTCCCAGAGTCCCCTGGATGTCTCAGTCCATTCCAGGGAAACCTGTTTTCCCTGCACTGCCTCGATGTTCAAGCCGAGGATCGACTCACACCACGGTGGCACGTGGGAGAGCCTTGTGGGAAAGCCTCGTGGGAAAGCCTCGAGGGAAAGACACAGATCCCTTGATCCACGCGAAGGGAAGCGCGACACTACTGCTACAGCTCGGGAGGAAAGCGCACGTGCATGCCCCACTCGAGACGAGGACTGACTGCCCTGGGGAGAATCCAGAAGTTCCCAAAGATCCATGTCTGCACTGGAGAGGAATCTTCAGGTTCCGGCACTGAGTCCACAGAAGGTCTTAGGCCCCAGCATCGACGGGAGAGGAATCCCCAGAGGCCCTCGAGCAACTCGATTGGTGACTGGCCTTTCCTGAGGCCACGAGAGCGGGTCCCTGAAGTCCCCATCGTAAGTCGAGAGCACCTGCCGCAACTCGAGAAAACCCAGGAGGTTTTCCCTCCAGGCGCGATGAGGCCTATTTCCGCTGAGGCAACTAGAGGCTAATCACACCTAAACTCTGGAACTTCCAAAGGGTCCTTCACACCCTAGCTGCAACTCAAGAAGTTCCCCGATATACCCATCTCCACTCGAGAGGAAGCACGAGAGTCCCGCCCACATCCAGAGGAGGCCCGTTTCCGCCTCCTAGGTCGACAGGAGGGATCCTTTCCCTGCGTGGTCGGGAAAGATTTCCCGGCGTTCCCGTCGCATCTCAAGAGGAGGCGCTCTCCAAAGGAAAAGCGAGAGGAACTCCAGGGTCGTGCCACCATTCCCAGAGTCCCCCGGATGTCTCAGTCCATTCCAGGGAAACCTGTTTTCCCTGCACTGCCTCGACTTTCAAGCCGAGGATCGACTCACACAACGGTGCACGTGGGACAGCCCTGTGGGAAAGCCTCGTGTGAAAGCCTCGTGGGAAAGCCTCGAGGGAATGCCACAGATCCCTTTTTCCACGCGAAGGGATGCGTTACACTGCTGCTAAAGCTTGGGAGGAAAGTGCACTTGCATGCCCCCACTCGAGACGAGGACTGACTCCCCTGGGGAGACTCCAGAATACCCCAAGATCCATGTCAGCACTGGAGAGGAATCCTCAGGTTCTGGCACCGACTCCACACAAGGTCTTAGGCCCTGGCATCGACGGGAGAGGAATCCCGAGTGGCCCCCGAGTAACTCGCAAGGAAATGGCCGTTCCCGAGGCCACCAGAGCGCGTCCCTGAGGTCCCCGTCATAAGTCTAGTGCACCTGCCACAACTCGAGAAAATCCAGGAGGTTCTACCTTCCAGGCGAGATGAGGCCCATTTCCGCTGAGGCGTCCTGAGGCTAATCACACCAGACCTCTGGAACTTGCAAAGGGTCCTTCACACCCTTGCTGCAACTCAAGAAGTTCCCCGATATACCCGTCTCCACTCGAGAGGAAGCACGAGAGTCCCTGACCACATCCAGAGGAGCCCCGTTTCCACCTCCTAGCTCCGAGAGGAGGGATCCTTTCCCTGCGTGCTCGGGAAAGAATTCCCGGCGTTCCCGTCGCATCTCAAGAGGAGGCGCTCTCCACAGGAATGGCGAGAGGAACTCCAGGGTCATGCCACCATTCCCAGAGTCCCCCAGATGTCTAAGTCCATTCCAGGGAAACCTGTTTTCCCTGCACTGCCTCGACTTTCAAGCCGAGGATCGACTCACACCACGGTGGCACGTGGGACAGCCCTGTAGGAAAGCCTCGTGGGAAACCCTCGGGGAAAGCCTCAAGGGAAAGCCACAGATCCCATGATCAACGCGAAAGGGTAGCGTGACACTGCTGCTACAGCTCGCGAGGTAAGCGCACGTGCATTCCCCCACTCGAGACGAGGACTGACTCCCCTGGGGAGACTCCACAAGTACCCCAGATCCATTTACACTGGAGAGGAATCCTCAGGTCCGCATCGACTCCACACAAGGTCTTAGGCCCCGGCATCGACGGGAGAGGAATCCCGAGAGGCCCCCAAGCAACTCGAATGGGGACTGGCCTTTTCTGAGGCCAGCAGAGCGGGTCCCTGAGGTCCCCGTCGTAAGTCTAGAGCACCTGCTGCAACTCGAGAAAATCTAGGAGGTTCTGCCCTCCAGGCGAGATGAGGCCCATTTCCGCTGAGGTGTCTCGAGGCTTATCACACCTAACCTCTGAAACTTCCAAAGGGTTCTTCACACCCTTGCTGCAACTCAAGAAGTTCCCCGACATACCGGTCTCCACACAAGAAGAAGCATTAGAGTCCGCACACATCCAGAGGAGCCCAGATTCCGCCTCCTGGCTTGAGACGAGGGATCCTTTCCCTGCGTGGTCGGGTAAGAATTCCCGGCGTTCCCGTCGCATCTCAAGAGAGGCGCTCTCCACAGGAAAGGCGAGAGGAACTCCAGGGTCGTGCCACCATTCCCAGAGTCCCCAGATGTCTCAGTCCATTCCAGGGAAACCTGTTTTCCCTGCACTGCATCGACTTTCAAGCGAGGATCGACTCACACCACGGTGGCACGTGGGACAGCCCTGTGGCGACAGCCCTGTGGGAAAAAGCCTCGAGGGAAAGCCAATGATCCCTTGATCCACTTGAAGGGAATCGTGACACTGCT